>NC_046988.1:13239364-13539364 GCF_009769545.1 Cyclopterus lumpus
CTTTGGCCTGGATGTGTGGTTTTCGGTTTTTTTTTGTTTTTTTCACAGGCACAGGTCAGGTGTCAAGGGGGTGTCAACGCCAGGGAACAAAAAGGTCATGGGGGTTGGAGTTTAGGATGGAAAGGAGGGAGGAGCAAGATGGAGATTCAGAGAGCGGTTTATCTTCCAGCTTGACTGTCAATCGCATGCAGCCACAGTGTGCAGTGCACCTTTGCCCCGGGGGAATGTGCAGCATCTACTGAGGTGCATTGTGAGTCCGATAGTGTTTCAAACAAAAAAGGGTTGGGGGGGGGGGGGGGGGGGGGGGGGTTAGCAGACTGCATGCATGAGTCATCTTAGTCGTGGAGCTTCAGAAAAGCTGATCGTTGTTTGTTAACACAAAGGAATTCAAAAATAACTCAAGGAACAGAAAACTACCAAAAGAGGTTCATGATGTGTTGGGGGGGGGGGGGGGGGATTTGCAACTTTCTTCTGTTTTCCTGACGGATCAATAAAATGATCCCAAAAACTGCTAGCTGGTGACAAAGAACTGTTTCCCGGGTGAATTCTGCTCCATGAACTGAACTAAAAATAGTTCATAATTTGCTCGTCTTGTCATTTGAGAGCTGGAGATGTGTCACCGTGCTCTGGCAGTTATTGACAGATTTTTGCTGATTTGTTTGTGTCTTTCTCAGGTTTTTAACTTTTATTTCCCATACCGTCATACTTCTTCTCATGTAAAGTTCATGTATTACACATTATTATTCAAAAACGCGAAACCAAACTTCCACCTATAAGTAAATATTTCTGTTTTAGCTTCATGTTCAATTATTTTTAGAGAATATTTTTTTGGTGGTTAGAGCTGGCCTTTAATAAGCAACCATTACGCCCCCTTTGGGTCAGACTGGGGAAGGTCAAAGACAGTGTGCTACAGGTGAGGTGCTGGCTCTACACACTTGTGAGTACGCACAGAAGAGAAGCGGTGGGAGGTTGACACACTGTGAATACAACAGGGGGGGGAGGGGGGGCAGAGGGTGTAAAGGTAAACCAATAAAAAAAAACAAGGTAGCTAAATGAACAGGGGGGGGGTAAAAAAATAACAAAAAAAAAAAGGTAGAACAGATGAGTACGAGAAGGCCATGCTGCGTAGACTTTATTTGCGTCTTGGTTTACTTGGTTGAAGGCGTTGCGGCGGCAGCTGCTGCTGCGGGGCGTCGCCCGTCGCTACGCCGCCGTCCCGATGGTGTTGCCGCGCGACACTTTTGCTGGAGCGTGAAGCGCCGTGCGAGCGAGAATGTTGGCTTTGTCCGCGGCTTTGGCTTTGGCCCTCGGACGGGGAAGGCTTCGACGTGCCAGGGCTACTGTGAGATTTCTCGATAGTGGGCACCTGCGTGTCTAAAACAACCAGATTCACCAAATTACCAAAAAAAGCTATTGTCTACTTTAGTGAACTTAGAATGCTGTTGCCTTTTGTGTTACCACCTGTCGTGATTAAGTAGCTGGCCCATTCAAAACTGCTTTTAACCAGCGTGGTAACTGCCTTATTTAAAGTCTACGATCTTCAAGCATCCTTATTAAATTTGATGGTTATTTCTTTCTTAACGAGGGGAGCATTCAAAGCCTTCCGCGTTGCCCTCTGTGTTATAAGACAGATAGCGGTAAGCTAAGGCTAGGCCTCGGAGCTAGGTGACATCAATGGCAACCAAGAAAACAGACCATGAGAAAGCAACAACAAAAAAAAGCATGAAGCTGAAGCTACGATGGGTGCGCCGGAAAAAATGAGCGTATATACACAGTAGGTGGTCGGTAAAGAGAAAAGACTCAGAGAGAAACAGGTGGACGGAGGCGGACACCGAGATAGTATAGGGAGATACAGGCGAGAGAAGCAGTGACAGGAAGAGAGCACAACGTGTGAAGGAAGAAAAGAAGCACAGAGTTCAAGAAGAAAGCAGCAGAGTACAGATATTAGAAGAGGAATGGCGATGGAAGTCAAGCAGGGAATTTCACGGCGTCCTACCCTTTGCCGGATCTGGAAAGATCCCGTGGCTTCGGCTCTTGATGACGGATGATTTGGGGGAATCCTGATTGTCGTGCGCGGCGGATCCGGTGGTTTTGGGCGAGGAGTGCTGTGACGAGGTTTTGGAGGAACCGTGTCGGCCCTGGCCCGAGTGGGAGCGCCGGTGGTGGTCCCCCTCGCTCTGCTCCTTCAGGAGGAGCCACCGAGGGACGTTGTCCAGCTGGACGGTGTTGGACAGGTCAATAAGGACCTGGGCACCAAACACAGCAGTTTAATGGGCGTGTGGATACAATGTGTTGGTACTGAACTGAACGTATGGCGAAAGAGGTTTACCTCGCCTAAGAAATCATTCGAGGAGCACTTGTCATAGTCCCACACGCTCACCTCCAGGGTCTTCTTCCTCAGCTGACACACACACACACACACACAGATAGGAAGTTAATGCATATTTATACTGACTAACTATTTGGCAAAATAAACCTAAAGGGGAGACACCCCAGGTGAATGTTTTTTTCCGAAATGTGATGTTTCATTATCATTATATTATGAGGCATTATCTAATGCTAACTTTTGGTGAATTTAGGAGAAATCTACTTAAGCAATCAAACAACGTGTCGTTAAAAAAAAAAGAACACCTTAATATGCATGTTGGATGTTTACCTTCCAAATGTAATGGAAGATATAAATAGCTTAAATCTCCAAATTGACCAGCGCGTGAAACTTTTTTTTTTTTGTCTCGCCTTTAAAGAAAAATAAACATATGATCTGAGCTTAAAGTGGGAACAGATATTCAGCAGCTTTAAAAAAACAACAACAAAAAAAAAACAGACAACAGAAGTCTATAAATTTGCTGTGGTTAATATGGTTCCAATGAATCTAAAATGGGATCTAAAAGGATATAATTAAATCCCGATAGCGTATCCATCTGCTCTACTAAAACCAATGGCCCACAGTGCTTGTCAGCGGGCCAGCAGAGAAAAGGGCAGAATCATCATTTTAACATGGAGGTTGGCACATTGTGAGTTCTCCTTAGACACACTGAATATGGTAGTGTTTTTTTTTATAGAAAGAATAGTATTTTATTTTTATTTAAGATACTATGACCCATTGAACTTGTGCAGCTGTGCATGACCACGTACTTGCTCCAGGTGGATGTTTTTTATAGATGACAGTCTGGTTCCACTCCGGGTTGAGACTCTTGCCTGCAGTTTTGGACCTCCTTTTGTTTTCAGCACTGGAGGGGGGTAGGGGGAGGAGGGGGGGGGGGGGGGGGGGACACATCACAAGAAGATACACTTGGTCACAGACGGGCAAAAGCCCCACCCGGAGGATAGTGGACCACCACAATGCAGTGAGGCATAATATATTATAATAAAATGTAGACAGTAGAAGGGAGAGGATGAATGTGATGCACATTGTTTGGACAGTAACAATGTATGGACCTACGTGCATGGACGGCAGGATACGATGTTAGCTGCAAAAAAGTCCATTTGGATGTCCATCAAGTCATTTAGTCTCATAAAACGTTGACGTTTTAAAACAAGTGAAAATGTATGCCAGTATAGAAAAGGTGGATTTATCTCTTGTTTTGGGTGAGTATCAATAACTCAGTCAGGTAAATAATTCTGCCAATCACTGCATTGAAAACAACAGAAGAAAAAAATACTACAATTTTCTCAATAATAGCATGAATAATTTCACTTGTTTTAATAAAAAAACAAAAATCACTGGAATAGTTTGAATAACTTGATAAGATGGATGTTTTTTGCAGTGTGGAGAGTTTGATTTAAGATTGTAGGAGATGAGTAAGTCTGTAACCGTTAGTTTGGTCAAGACAAGGACAATCTACAGTATTAAAAAAAAAAAAAAATGGGATGAATAAGGACTGCAGAGCAAAAATAATGGGAGTATGTATTGAATGTGGCGAAGGCATCAAGAGTACAGCACAATGTCTGGGCACGATGTAGGACATTACTGAGGGACTGTAATCACAAAACAGGGACAAACTAAAGGGTCGGGGGGTCAATGTTAGGATTTTAAATCACAATGGTTGGGAACAAAAGAGGAATATCGACCAGGAACACACAACAGTTAGCCGGTAAAACGTTAATTGTCAGCACAGGGGAATATCAGTTTATTAACGTCATGTTAAAGACATGGGAAGATGTTAATATTTAGGAATTCAAGTCCTATAAAATGCAATGCTAAGCCTAAAAGGTGGGTGGAACATCATGAGGATATGGGGACCAATGCACAATATAAGGGAGTTAGTGGAACTGAACAAACTGATTTGTATCATCAAGCTAAAAAAAAAAAATGTGGACGTTTTTTTTTTTACCTTCATCAAACTGACAACCAAAAACAAAAGTACCAAAAGTGGTCAAGTCACATACCTGGCGTTCTGGACAACCATGACCTGACTGAGAGGTGTCCAGCATGCATTAAATATAGAGAACAACATACAGAAACAATAGTCAGAGGGAGGGTGGGGCTTCAACGAGTGTCTGTGGACTGTGAGTGTGTGTGTGGAAAAGGGGAGATCGCTGTAGGTTTAGTTGTATTGCGTTTTTAGGAAAGAGGCGAGAACGGGGAACTGCGGTGTGTTGCAGGGGGGGTGGATTGAATTGGTGCTTTAGTGTCTGGTGAATTGTGTTGAGAGGGCTTTTCAGGTGATGGAACGCGGATCCATTGGCAACCATAGTGGAAATCTGCTGCTCATGGAACAGCTGTGGAGAGCTGATTGCATTTATACATTTTTGGAAGTCCTCGGTTACATAGACTGCATCTTTTGTGTGTGTGAAAAAAACAACATTATAATCTAACTGGTGTTTACATAGTTTGTTAGCTAGTTCTGTTAGTTATAATGACTTTACAGAGCACTATACTGTGCAGCGTTGAAAGTGGAATTGTGGTCTTTTGCCTCTTAGCACCAAGCTGTTACCCCAAAAATGAAGCCCGCGAGCTAGCAAAACTAAATTTAAAAAAAACAACAACAAAAAAAACGTCTCTGGAGAGCCGAATGAGGAGACGGGAGAAGAAGAAAGCTTCATTTAAAAGACAACACCAGGAGTTCTAATTAAATACGGGTTTACCGCTGCAGGTGATTCTCACGCGCCAAGCCCGCTCTGCATAATATGTGCCGATAATTCAGCGTAACGGCGAGTTGTACTTTATATTCTTTTTTTTCATGCCGGTCTTATCATTTTAACTTCGTCATATTGATCCACCCCCCAACACAGTGGTCCGTGGAAATATTGTCTTATATTAAATATTTTAAAAAAAAAGGTTGAGGACCGTTTGTTTACACCTTCTCCAGGAGAAAGGTGAAATTGATTTCCATTTCAATGTGTTTTCTTCAACATTTTCTTTACAATGGGGTTTACTAAAAGGGAGATTTACTTATGCAGATCCTGGAGAAGCATAATTCCACTTACACTTTTATTTCTAACCCCATGTTTCACTGCAACAGCTCCATGTGGTTGCCAGGAAATCTGTGATGCAACTGAAAAGCCTTTGTATGGATCGCAGTCGGTGCTCTGACCGGCTGTGCGTGTGTCCACGTGTACACACATGCAGCATAAAGACACCAGTATGTATACGTGTGCACGTTTTCCATAACAGCTCTTCCCCTAGGGCGGTTGAAACTCTCTCAGTTTCTTGAACATAACCATAACCCTTGTCTTAAACACACGTCAAACTGGAGGCGGCTGCAAAGCTCACAGCTGTACATCATTGCTTTTTATCTGAAACGATCACAGGAAAAAGAACACTCTCGAGGGAACGGCATAAAAGCTGGAGAGTCAATTAAAATTACGGCGCAATCACAGTGAGAGAGGAAGCCCTGGACTTATGAGAATGTGTGTATCGTATTGCAAGTGAATATGAGAGCTATCGATTTTTGACTGCACTCTCACCTACAGTAGGACTCCCATCAACAAGGGGGAACAGCAACACAAGCAACTTCATATCGTGTACATCATGTTTGTGTCAATCAGTGGCGACGAGGGGGCCAATGAGTCCCGTAGCAAGTTCATATCACATGGCGCCACTGGAACTACATCGTGAAACGTATCATTTGATGGACCTGATGTGCAGTGTACAGGTGCTATGGAATTGATACCAAAGAAAGGTCACGTGCTGCACATTGAAAGATGTCATGGTAAGCCAAAATCAATTGTAAATCGATTTTAAAATGAATGGAAATTAGGTTTGAGCTTAAGAAAGTGGCTGCCTCTGTAGTCTAGATGTGGAAGTATAGGCATAGAACTTAAATCCATTCTCTGAGAGTGATGTTGAGAACATACATCTCTCTCTAAATCAACAACATCCAAAACATTTTTTTCTCATTTTGTATCAATAATCCTGAACTGACCTCCTGTTCTGAACTACTTTAAGTGTGCTTGAGGGGTTCCAAGCCTTTGACTCACCCTCTCCCTGGTAGGAGATACACTTTAACAAACGGGTCAGAGTAGTCGTTGTTGTCTCGCAGGGCGAGGCTTCGGGCCTGCAGGACGTGCACGATCAAGTTGCCGAGCTGCTTGTCGTAGTGGATTTGAAGCTGCAAAAAGAAGCACATTGAATTACAATGGTTTCAATTGCATTTGGTGAGAGAAACCATGAAAGAAAATGAGATTTGCTTTGTAATTTGTTGCATTTATTCAATGTGATGTTTTCTTTCAAAATACTGAAAGACAAAAGTGAGACTATCAGTGATCACATGCAGTTGCATTTCAACTTAAACATGACAGTGCTCGTCCATTTGTGTCACAGACCTGTATCTCTCCAGAGATCGGGTGGGACTGGGTCTTCATTCCCTCTGCAGTCTGTAAGAAATAAGAGCAACATGCTTAGATACCGCTAGAAGAAACCTGGAGGCGGATGCTAAATGTTAACTGGTGGGTGTACTGTACATACTGTACATAACACTGCACTGCGCTTTGATGCAACACGTTTTTTTTTAAATTTATTGATTCATCTGTTTTAATATTTATTTCAGATGACTACTTAGAACTACTTAGAATTAATTCCTCACTGGCAAATGATTTCCTTAATGTTACAGTGATAATAAAAGAAGAGTTACCTTGTGTGGTAGATTTTAATAAACCTTCCACAAAAAAAAAAAGATGCACAAGATGCAAAAGAATATGTTTAAACAGGGAATACAGGATACTCTCAAGGAGTTATTTCAAACATTGATTATGCCGACCAAAGCTCCGGGAAATTAACAATGTTGTAAGGTGATTTATGAACCTAAAAGGCTACTGGTTGCAAGCCTTCAGGGAAGTAAAAAATACCAATTCTTAAAGATAAGCTAAAATGGTGCGAATCTTAACATGACAAACAATCCCCTCCCTGACTCGCCTTGCTGCTGTGGCGTTTCTTGCTGACGGACGGTGATCCTGGCTGACCGGGGCTGGAGGTTGCTGAGGTGGTGGGGGGCAGGCCGGAGGAAGAGGTGGAGTTGGGACCCTGCTGCTGGGATACCTTTTGCAGCTCAGCCGCCAGCTGCTTGGGGTCAACACCTGGAGACCTGGGAGGTCTATCACCTAAAACGGGGTCACACCGGCATCATCGTCGCAAAGGCTCCCACAGGAAGAGGGCGACGGAAATCACGAAGACACACAACTTCAAGTATGGATATGAAAAGGCTGTACACTGTGGTTGCGCTTTTGAGAACAATCTTAATGGTCTGTTGTGTAGACAGAAAAAGGGAAAATAGGCCACAAGAAGTGTATGGCTGAACTTGAGAAAAGAGAGAATTGTGGATGAAAGCGATACGACAAAGGTGTCTAAAAATTGCAGGAGACAAAAGTTAATTGGAAAATACTGAGAAGACATTGACATTTTTAGGGGGAAAAAGGGGTTGGAGTTCTACAAATACTGTAGCTTACCTTTGCTGTGCTCCTGGAAGTCCAGGTGGTCGGAACCGTCAGACTCAGCCAGCATGTTGAGATCACTGACAGAAGGGAAACATGATTTGACATATAATTAAGAGAATTAAAACTCAAGTAGAAAAGAGAAAATAAGCACTATATATAGTAGATAAAGATGAGTTACTTGCTTACTACAATCAGGGTGGGCATATTTAATCGGGACTTACTTTTAAACATTTAAAATGGGAAATCGGGTCATATTTTTAAGGCATAATGTTTCTTAAAATTCAACGTGTAATATGTGGGGGAGCATAAAATGACGTCAGGGAAATGAAGAAGCAGGAAATGTAGGATGATGGCGATGATTAGAGAATGGGGAAGAAAATAAATAAATGACAGGATGAGTGCGGATTGCTAATAATAGAATACGGGAGAGAAAGGTAGAATGGTACAAAGGTTATACTCACAGTCTGACACACACTTCTGCCTCGCTGCATGGCTGCCCAACCAGCCCTTGTACCTCTTCATAGGTTTTCCCCGTCAAAGGAACACCGCTCCACTCCAGCACTTGCATTCCTATACAAAAATACAGCATATTTAAAGAATGTCTGTAGATACAAACACTTCACCTGAAACCGAAATGGAAGGCTTTTAAACGAGTGGCTCTTTAAAAGACTAAAGGGATCAATTACATTTGTTATTCAATTCTCATTGACCAAAATGAGGGACCGAAATTAGGGTCGAACATCCATTCTTTGATTAAATAAACAGTACAACAATATACTTTGATTCTTGTACTGAAACGTCATGCATCAGACTGCAGGCCAAAACTGGAGCTACATGCTTGGTGACAGCCCAAACAGCAGCTGTGTGACAGGCTGCTCGTGGAGCACTCGGGCACAGAACTGGTTTGAAAAGCACCCTGGAAATGGCTTCATGTTATTTCAGCTATAAAAAACATGTGAGAAGATCTCAACGTGATGCATTACGGACTGGAAATAACAAACAATCCAATCCGGAAACTAGTTTCACTCATCTCGTCCAGCAAAGACAAACGTCTCTTAGAGGGGTCATTAATTTACATTTAATGCAGCAGTGAACGCTCATATGAAGCCACACGGCACAGCAAACCCACTGCACACAAGCAGGACTTACAAGGATGTAAACAGCTCATCAGGATGCTCCGTTTGCGACGATACCCTCGAGCTGCATGTGTGAGTGACAGGGTGGCTATTGTAGTTTTCACCAGAACAATATTAATCAAATTGTTCACACTTTGTGGTTTCCATGTGCGTTGCAGTTTGCACACATTCAAAGGAAACTTGGAATTCCGGTGAGAAGACAAACAAGCATGTATTCGTACCCTTAGTGACACGGTAGCATCTACGCTTGTTGAACATGACAACGCTTCTCTGTATTCGCACCACGGATGATGGTGAGAGGCCGTGTTCCCGCTGGCAGAACCAAAGTACTTTGCAGCCATTCTGCTCAGTGTTGATGACAGGGCTACAGCTGTTATGAGTCGTCCTTAGGGCTAAGAACACCGCAGATGCATCTCGACTATTGGACTGAACAATCATCAACAGCTTGAGAGCCTGTACCATTGTTTTCTTTCCGTACAATGATGGCTGAGAATCATTGTAAAGTAACAGGTAAGCAGGGGATGGATATATAACTCTACTGACCCCAATGTTTCCATCAATGTATGGATTTATTGGTAGAAAGCAGTTAAAAGTAACACTGTGAAACAATAACAACACGTGAAACTTCGCCGCAAATGAGAAATCTAAGGTATAGCATATTAAAATGACACCATAGCTTTACCAATTGTCCGACACCCTCAATGTGGCTCAACGCAGATATTAAAGGGGACTCTGAGCAGACAGGTGGACTGGAAGGTGAGCTGGTTAACTGTTCCCACCTCATAAAATGTGTTATACCACACAGCAACATCTCAAGGTGGTGCCAGTGAGATGTGTGTGGGTGAAATCACAGGTCATAGGGGTTAGTGCACAATGGTTATTTTTAAAAATAGCTAACTATAGCTGTTGCAGTTTCAAGCTACTGTATATGAAACAGAAGTCCAATAAATAGTCTGGGAGACAACCCCTTGTAAAACCCCAATCAGATGTTTTTTTTAACATTGTTTTAAAAGGGGACACTGCATGTTAATCCGTGAGCTTTGGAAATCCTGGAAAACCGATTTTGTTATATTTCCTATGCACAGAAGCAGGCTAGCTTCCATCTGTTTACAGTCACTGTCAGTGAGTTTAGCTAGTAGCTCCATATTCACTGTACAGAGACAAGAGTGGTATACATATTCATATCTCACTCCAAGCAAATAAGAAAAGAACATATATTTTCTGTATCACATTTATTTTTTCCTTTAATTTGGTAAATGAGCTTACCTTCAAGAATCTTTCCGGTTTGTTCTGCAGCTCCATCGGGTAGGACTTTGGCAACATAGGCTCCAATATCTCCATTACTGCCAGGAACTTCTTTCCCTCCAACCACACGGATACCCAGACCATTTCCTGTTTGAGACCAACAGCAAAGACTGGTGAGTGGCATTATTAATGGCAATATCAATTAGTCACTAGTTTCATTGGCATTCGACATCTACTTTTTTTACACAGAAAAAAAAAGAGAAAATATGGACACATATATACTGCCATACCAAGTCAAAATACATAACTACAAATAACCTATCCATTAAATCCCTATCACTATAAATAATGCAAATAGTAAACACATTTTTTTTAAATTTCTTTAAAAAAAAACTAGTTGTATGCCTCTGCCAACCATGTCGAGTTGCAATTTTTTTCCACGTCCGTCCAAAATCACGTTTTATCCGAGTAGACATTTGTGTGATATTGTCATAATTAGCGTATGAAACTTTTAATTAATTTGCTCACTGCTTCTGTAGCTATTGCTTTGTAGAACAGTAGAAAACAGCATACATTCCAACCCATCCACTGATTATCCAAAAATCACATATCACGTCCCTCCAAAGAGGCCTTCACCTCCACGAAGCAGAACCTCCTTTTATATAACACTATTTAACACGGTCATAGAAGCTAGAATAAAATGACTTAGTTCAACACCGGGTCTTTTTAGACAGAATGCTTCCTTTGTGGGCTGTTTGTTACTTGCGTAAGATAATCCTTGAGTGTGAGGGATACGCCATTTTGAGCATAGCAATGACTGATGAGTGTGGAAAAGGGCCAAATCAAAAGGGATGCCAAGAAATGAAATGTCTGCCTGCTTGGAGCCCGGAGGAATGGTGTGATGGAACGTAACGGCAGGGGAAGTGACTCGCCAGTTTGTTGAGATCTGGCATGAATATCAATTAAACAGAAAGCACACTAGTCATGCTCTGTTAACCTAATACGACAATGTTTTTTACAATATATTAATGTGTACATTTTACTCTTTTTTTTCTTTCTTTTTAAGTAATTTTGTATTTTATAAGATAAAGGTAAAACTATGTGTGTGCTGTAAACGGTGCATAGTTGATTGCATGCATAACACATTCACTTGTAATGCGTTTGTTCTTATTGATTGAAATGTAGTAAATTGTGGTACTTTACCTGAGACACTGCGGTCTTTGGGATCCCTCAGCAGTTTGACCCTGAGGTGAGGGAAGGGGTAGTACAGGCCTTTTCCCTGTGGCCCATACACAATGGTGAGATTTCATGTATATACAAGGTACATGCAACATGGACATGCCATACATATATATATTCAGGTGATTGAGTATGAGTGCATGCATTTCAATATTACTTGGACTTGGTATTCAGTACATGTGAAAACCTTTCTATAGTGTGTGCGTGTACAGTATGTGTGTGTTTTTCCTGTTTCACCTGTCTCTTCTCTTGTCCATTCTCTGATCGCCCGTCCCTAGGTTTGTCAAACCACTCTGTCTCCTCTCGTCTAAGGTGGTAGGCTTCAGGGATAAAAACAAGGACTACTTTAGAATCAATATATCTATATATACTTTAGAATCTATATGTATATATATACTTTAGAATCTATATGTATATATATATATATATATATATATATATATATATATATATATATATATATATACTGGAAAGATTATTACATGTGGTTAGGCAGAATTCAATCAATGAAAAGTCTATAATTGTGATTGTGATTACAAAAAGATAAGAGGAAAACAAGGGCCAGAGAAAAAGTTGATCAATTAGTTAACTTTCTTGTGAAAAGGAGAATAGATGCCAACCAACACGACATTTTACACAAGTATTGTAAAATAGGCAGAAATAATGCAGTTTGACAGAATACAAACAAGGTTATTGCAGTATGTATGTTGGCATTATTTAAACCTATAATGTTAGTATTCCGTAAAAAATAAATGTTACTCCCATTGAAACTTGTTTGTATTGCAAATTTAATCGGAATTCATTTGCTATTTTAAACCTCCCCAAAATGTGTCATCATTTTATGGTGATGTGCATTTGACTTGAGGTGCAAGTTAACATGTTAACTGATGGATGACTAGAGAACTGAACTAATACTCTACCATTGGTTGCATCGTCTCTGTTCAAAGCCATCAGGGAATCACTTAGGGCTGGAATCAAGGCAAATGGATTTACATTGAAAAATTAGCGTATCCATATGAATATATTAGTAGTTATGCTGCATGCTGTTTAAGTCAAATAGTTAAACAATTGTACCTCTATTAGTATCTTAATTTACTATAACTATCACATTGCGCTTCCCTTTTCATACTAATACTGTAAACAGCTTGGAAACCGACCAAGTTGTTGCTGCATAAGAACTCTATCAAACCCATGAATTAGTTTGATAAAATGGTTTTAGTTATGACTACGAGTTAGTATAGCAATGTATTGAATTGATGGCTTTTACTAAGCAAAACAGCAGTCAAAGGAGATTTACCCAAACATTATGTTCTTGCTTGAAACAAAACCAAACAATTGTTCGTAGATTGGAACAAGACACTGTTCAGTACATTTCAAAAACGTAATGATGACAGCTCAGAATACTGTATGCTTTCAGTAAGTAACAATGGAAAATAGATAAATAAGCAAAAGTGAATGTTTGCTCAGAAATTGATGAATTTAAACGTTTTTTTTTATCAGACTGTTTTAAAATTACAAAATGCAGAACGAATAGTACAACCGTAGACATGCAGTATAAAGAAACTTAGGTTAATAGGCATAAATATGTTCCATGCAATAACTTACTAATGTGTCAGAATAAAAGCAAGTATTCACAACAAGACATGCAAGTTAAGTTTTATATTTATTACATACAAGTGTTGCAACCATATTATCATGCATTTTTTTTTTTAATGACAGTATCCTGCTTTCAGCTAATATGTTCTAGCTGTGTCATTAGAGTTACGTAACGTTTTGATCTTGCCTATAGTTTGGTATAATAATTCAACCCACATATTTACACACTTATATGATGAAATACACCAAAACTATATCATATTGTACAGCTATTGTAGAATCCATAAATATAATTAATTGGCTGTGTTCTTACAGTGTACTGTTATTTTGAAGACTAATTGTTAAAGAACTGGTTCATTTGACCAAATTCTGTACCAATTATGTAACATTTAACTGGGGGAGGCACTTTATTAGTGTATCATTTGTGGGGAACAAAGTTATCAAAATCTGACTTAAGTTTCAAAGTATTGTATCCTTCAAGCAGGATTTACAATACTATTAAAACATTATTTTGAAAGTTGAAATAGCTAGAAATGTTAGCATTCTCTAAATAAAATGCAGACTGCCACAAGTGAGCAAGTGCCATTTGAGGGGAACATCCCTAAAAATGTAGCTGAAACAGAGAGACCATATGGTGTCAAGCAGTGAACTATTGTGAGAAAACATTACACAATATCTGGCATGCAGACAGAAACACAGTGCATGCATGAAGATACATCCAAGCACACCCTATAAGACAAAGAAAAAATGTACAAAGGCATGCATGTACACCAGATCTCAACTGATTGACCAAAAGTACAGACACCCGGAAAGAAAAAGAGAATATATTCACCAAAGTTGAGGTAAGACACATGCAGACTTTCAACAAATACACAAAAGCTTAATAGCATACACATGAAAAATAAACCACAGCCAGACACTGTAAAGACTGAAACTTTAAACGGGAAAATATTTACAATGTGACAAGTCAGTTTTTTACCTTCACTATCTGACATGGTGCCCTGAAGGTCATCCAGCAGCACATAACCCCTACCCCTGGTTGGTTCTTCCCTGATATGTTGCTGCTGCTGGGAGTCCTGCAAGGACAGACAGGAACCAAACTGGTCCCTTGAATCAGCTGAGATGGGCGGTAGAGGTCCCGCTGATGCACGGGCCATGCCCATAGGTTGCCCAACAGGGCTCAATGGGCTCTCTTCTTCCGAGTTTTGGGCCACAATGGGTAATCGGCCACGGCCACTTTGCACAATGGGAAGGCTAGTAGGTTTGGTGCGACCAGACGGGGTTTGATAGCTTGGTACATCTCCAGATGTTTCACCATCCCCTTTAAGCCTCAGCGAAGAGCTGGAAGGGTCTCTTTTAATAGACAAGTCCAGGCCATAGCAAGATGTTGGCCTGGATGAGGGTCTTGAGCGACTACCACTAGGATAAGCAGAATCCAAACCTAGGCTCTGGCCCAAATTTAGTGACCCAGCCAAGTTGGCACCCAAGGTGGACCCCAGGTATTTTTGTTGCTCTGCAATATTCTTACGAAGGCCGAAAGTAATCTCATCTTGCGAGAGTCGGCTGGATCTTACAGATGCACTGGTAGACCCAAGATAGCTGTTATAGTCTGTCTCCAAACCCCTGTTGTCTGTAATAGAGGAATACTTGGAAGAGATCTTAGGATCAATCAATGGTGCTTTATGTTTTTGGTACACCATTGATGCTGGGAGCTGTTTAGCTGCCTGCTTCTCCAGAGTAAGTCGACTGATACTGTACTTGTCTGACTTTGGATAGTGTCTTTGGGAGTAACTGGAGAGGCTAGAGCTTGGGGTATAGTAGTGCTGGGAGAGGCCAGTCAATTGTTCTAGGTTTTCTGTCCCACCAGTACTTCTCCTGAACTCTTGCTTAAGCTGCTGCTTCAGGAGTTTTAGTTCGTAAGGTTCCTCCATTGTATCCTCTTCATCAGGAGTCTTTCCAAAAGTATGGAGTCTAGAGGTGGATCCCAGATAGTCAGTAGATCCCAGATCTGCAGCACTCCTACGCAGCAGCTTCTCTGCTTTTGCCAGCTCTCTCTCAGCCAGACTGTAAGATGAAGACATACCTGTGGAGCCCTTAGCCAGTTCTGCAGCATCTTCCAACAACATGTAACTCCGAGGTGTATGGGGATCAACATCTGTATAATAGGAATCAGAGACAGTTGACATAGGGCTACGTGCTATACTTCCAACATCCAAGGCTCGGAGGTCAAGGTGGTTTCCATATTTGTCATAAGTGACTCCCAGGTAAGCTGATGATGTGGGATCAGGCTGGCGGCTAATGACATCATATCTAGTTGCATCCAGCTCTGAGAGGAGGGCTGCTTGTCTGGCAGCTTTCTGCTGCAACAGGAGCATCTGGTGGTAACTCTGCTGCTGGGAGCTAGTGAGTGAGGGGACAGAGGAGTAGAGAGAATGGGATTGGTAGGACTGGGGAGTCTGGTAGAGAGACTGCTGGTATTGGCTTTGATTGTATTGGTACTGGCTGTATTTCCCATACTCATGTTTGGTTTGAGGTGGGACAAATTCATCCAATTCTGACTGGGGAGCTGTTCTGGGACGTTCAAGACCATGACTTTCAATCTCCTCATCTTCACCACTTCCAAGCCCACCCCTTGTCTCTCGTATGTTACTAACCTCACTGTCTGACATGTAGTCTCTGTCCTCTGCAACGCTCTGTAAATATGCCCGTTCTCTCTTCTCTCTCTCTATTAGTAGCACATCTTTTCTACGATTAATGCCCATCTCCAAGTACCTAAGCTTGGCATCAATCTCTTTCTCCTCCTCATCGAGCTCTGCTTGTCTTTTGCGGAGCTTTGAAGACTCACGTTCAACGAGATCTAGCTCACGATCAATGTCTTGCAGGATCTTAGCACGTGCCATGTTGGAATTGCGGCACATTCTTCGACGGGCCGAACCAGTGGTGGTTGCTGTCTGACCACTTGTTGTTGACTCGTCCTCTGATGGTGGATTGGGGAGAGTCCTCTTCACCTTCTTTTGAGTGCCTGTTGGTGTGCCACCTGATCCTTTACCCTGGAAGAAAAGTGAACAAGACAATGGTTTTCTTAATCCCCAAAGTAAATGAGAACAACAATCTTCTATATATATATATATATATATATATATATATATATATATATATATATATATATATATATATATATATATATATATATATATATCAGTTATGTAGTCCTCAGAATTTTAATAATGACTCTCTGAACCACATTAGTTTGATAATTGTTATGTGATCAAAGTTAGAAAGAAGATGAAGTCATGATTTAAAGATAAGGACATGGACATTGTGCATAGTGTCAGAGCACCTTTTGAGCCTACCAGTAAGGTATTCCTGCCCATAAATGTTACTCACTTCTCCCTAAATTGTACATGCCTAAATTTTGAAAAAAACATAATATTCTTACAGTTAAAATAAACCCCAATATTAGCAAGTGCCTATGTTCTCATATTAATGACAATTAAAGTGATAATTACTAGGTGATAGGTGATAGTACTTACATTATCACCATACTGGGTGCCAAATGTTGCCCTTTCTTCTCCTGTTGGACTCATGGGCTTAGGGTCAGACATGGATCTCTGCATGGCTTTGGGTCCCCTGGGACTTGCTGGAGAGGTTTTTGATGGATCTGTACTTCCTCTTAGCTTTTGTGGGCTTGTATCACCCAATGATTTCTCATAGGACACAAACTCAAGGGATTTGCTTGGGGATATACAGGGAGATATGGGGGAATATAGCACGTTGAGAGATTTAGGAGGGGCCTGAAGTGTAGATGAATCACCTTTGAGGTTAGGAGACTGGCCTATTTCTAAGGGGGTGGGTCGTTTCTTTGGTGAGGTATTTTCAGAGTCAGACAGCTCCAGCCTGGAGTCTATTCGAATGTTCCCTTCTGTATCTGTTTGTATAGAAATCTCAGTGTGGGCTTTAAGAGACATATCTGACTGTCCAGCCCTATCACCCCTGGCAGTGCGTGGCCGGCTTTGTCGGTTTCTGGTCTGAGCCTCCCATTCGTCTTGATCTTCATCATCAGTCTGCACACAACTGTCAACACTCTTTTTAGCACTTCTCTTTTTTCTCCCTGTTGTGTAAGCTTTGCTGACTGCCTCATCCTCTTCATCTGTCTGGCACCCACTATCTGTGATCTTTCGGGACAGTACTGTGCCATCAGGTCCTAAGACAAGTGCCTCCTGCACGCCATGCCCTGGTAGGTCCCCACCCGGGTACATCTGACGAAGCTTTTGTTCTTCCAGTTGCATGCGCAGCTGCTCTTGGAGTCTCTGAATCTGTTCAAGCTGCTGCTGTTGTTGGGCATATGTTTCTTTCTGCATCATAAGGTGAGCCTGTCTTTCATCTTCTTGTTGGTTCAGGATATGTTGCTTCATGGACTGCAGCTCCTCCAGTTCCTTCTGCACCAAGAGTTGTTCGTGCTCTCGGAACCGTTGAATCTCTTGGCGCTCCCACTCCAATTCCTCGGCCAACCGCTGTTGATTGAGTTTCTCCATCTCTAGCCTCTCACGCTCTACCTGATACTGGCCATCCCCAGGAACCATGGGTGAAGACAGAGCCTCCAGTGAAGCAGCTATGGCCTCCAGGGATGCATCAGTGTAGGTGTCAAGGGATAAAGAGGTTATTCCTCTGCCAACAGCAGCAGTACTACCACCTCTAGAGATCTCCAGATTGAGTGGGGCATCTTCTTGTTCCTCTGTTGCAGAAGAGGAGAGGGTCGACAGGAAACTATGGGACCTTGTAAGTGGTAAGTTTTGGAGGTTGGACAGGGAAGGCATTGTATCGCTGGTATGCATACCTGAAAGTGTGTTGTGTGTTGTACTAAAGATAGACCCAGGTTGGGTGGTAATAGCATACGTAGAAGGAATTGGTGCTGCAACAGAGGAATAGACCACCCCATTTGATGACCTTAAGACACTGCTTGTACCAAAGAGTGTACCAACAGCACTTGTGACTCTGCTTTGGGAATAGGGTGGGATTGTCATTCCGGTGTAAGTCCCTTTCTTGGAGTAGTCAACAGCTTCACCTGTCAAAAGTCAAAAATATCAGTTGAGTCCAAATAATGCAGACTTATTTAATGTTGAAGCAAGCCATGCCATATCTAAATAATGAAAAAAAGTGGAAAGGGAAAAAAATCCAACGTTGAGAAGTGCAACAAGTTTAAACAAGATGTACAATAACAGCATGCAAGCACATGCATAAATATGACGGTGAAAGGGCAAAAAATAAATGAATTTTAAAAAAAATTGTCCATGCAAAACCAAAAGGCAAACAAAAAGAAATGCCAAATTAGCCATGAATGAGTCGAGGCAGTTCAAAGTGAAATTTAAGTGACAAATCTGCAATGTCACTGCACTGACCTGCATCAGAAATCTTTGCTGAGGTAAGATCTACCGCACCCTCTGTGGTACCACTGAAATTATAGCTGTTCTTACTCTTGTAAAAGAATAGGCCAGCCTCTGCTAGGTTAGTGTCTGACATCGACGGTTTAATTCCACCAAACCCTTTCATGCCGTAAGGGGATCGGTCATACTGGTAATGGTCATCACGATATCCAAAACGATCTTCAGGCAGAGGTGTTGTAGGTTGCTGAGTAGTGCAGCTTCCTGCAAATGGTAGCTTGTACACAACATCACAGCACACAGCTCTGTTTCCTGCAGTCAGATCCACTGGTTTGCCATCGTCATCTGTGATTACAGCTGTAACCACCTCCGCAGAGGCGGCATCCACCCAATACCATAGTGTTGAATGCTTTGTTGTGCTAAGGTCAACGGCTCCAGCCACTGTGGTTGCACCCAGAGTTAATCCATTGGCAACACAACCTGCATTACAAATGGGTGCAATAGTGACAGGAGTGGTCTGGAAAGTTCCTCCAAATGTGCTTGATCCAACTGATAGGTTAATAGGGATTTCTATACCAGCAGGAGTTAAGGTCTGAGAATCAATTGGCCGATATATGATTTGAGAAACAGGTTCAAATGCTTTATTTTTTGTTAACTGAAGGGGCACTGAAGATACTTGAGAGATATCTACATTGTCACATTGTTCGATTGTGGCAGCACAGGTCACAATGGTGATACTATCAGTCACTATAGAAACAGTGGATGATTCGGCACTGAGATTGACCACAGGAGACTGCACTGCACTGTTCTGACGACTGACTTCAGTTGCAAAGGACTGACGTCTTGAGTCTGGGCCAGCAGACAGATCCACACCATTCATGTCTGATTGTGGGTCCACCTTTACAGTCCTAAGATCTACAACCTCAAAAGGTTGGACGGCCTGTCCATTCTGTGCTGGTAATTGGGGCTTAGGTTTCTCCATTGAAATTGGGACACCATTTGCCCTCGGAGCTGGCACTGGTGGTTGTGTCCTTTCATGAACAACAGAGACAGTGGTCCTTTGGACTTCTGTGGTGACCACTTGAGAGATCAGATTGGGCATAACCACAGGTGGCTGTGCAGAGGCAGATATAGCCTCAATTATATGACAAGAACTAGACACGTGTTTTTCTGGGCCACAAAACTCTTGACTTTCAATAGATTCTGTGACCCTTGTGTATGCCAGAGGCACTCTGGTTGTTTGAGGAGGGGTTGGTTGTGGTTGCTGCTGCTGTGGATAAGATTGAAGTTGCGGTTGTGGTTGGTGATAACTTTGGGGCTGAGTTGGGCGTGAAGGAGATGCTGGGCCAGGGCTAGAGGGAGCTTGAGTTGAGATACTGTCTACTGGAGAGCTGGGCTGAGATGGCAGTGTTATGACTACATATGTTTCACGATTTCTGGCATATCTTGGAGAACAGGGAGACTTTGGGGAGGGTTGAAACAGCTTGCTCTCAGACGAAGGACTCAGATTCAGAGCTATGTCAGTCGGACCAGTGGGAAGTACAGTTGGTCTTGGTGGGTGTGGGACATGGGCAGGTGAAGAAGGCTGTGAGCCAGGCTTTGGTGCAATTGGTGGTTTGACAGCATGTCCTGGTCGGTGGCTATCCACAATCCCGGCATGAATGGATGGCTTTGGAGCAACAGGAGGGGGAACATGAGGCTTGTAAATTGGTGTAACTGCTTGTCTTGTAGGCGGACCTTGGGCTGCAGTCATAGCCACTATCTCGGGCCTGATTGGAGTTGCTGAAGCCTGAGGTGGAAGTGGAACTGGAGCTTTCCTGGGAAAAACCGTAGGTTTTGGTGGGGTGGGAGGAGGCAGTGGTGGTGCAACAGGTACTTCTGCTTTTTCCTGAGAATTAGCCTGACGCAGGATGCTAGGTTGGGAGGTAAAGGTGGGGCAGTTGACACTACGCTAGGAATACTGGGTGGTGTACTGGGGGACTGTGGGCAAGGGTGAAACACTCGGCAATTATTGGGACTGATGTTTTTGGAAGTGCACAAGATAAGTCAACAACATCATGCTGGGATTCTGTGATTGTGGTATGAGGTTGCTGATATGATGTGGATGATGGAGGGGACTCGGAAAACCCTGTCAGAGGCTCAGTTTCCATAGCTGCTGGTTTGTCTGTTCCTCTAGTTATATCTTCCTCCTTTTTAATTATACTCTCGTCATCAGAGGACAATTCTCCTGAAGAGCACTGTGTCACCTTTAAGTCTGGAATGGGGTGGAGTGCCCTTCTAGATGCTGTTGCTTCCATTTCTGGCTCCGGCTGAGTTGGACTTGTTCCAGGAGTCAGTATTCTTTTAATTAGCTCTTCATAGGCAGTTTCAGCATCCAACAAAGGCTTCCCATCTTTGCTTAATGTTACTGTGGTGCTTTTGGAAAAGGTATTCTCAGCAGGTTGCAACACAATTTCTGGATTAGTGCTTCCCATTTTTGGATGCATGTTTTGATATTCCTGCTCCAGCTGCATGAATTCCTTCCTTTTCTTTATCATGTCTTCATAAACTTCATCTGGTGATCTCAGTGTTTTGGGCTGAGCAGGAACAACAATCTTCTCTGGCCCACTCAGATCAGCTGTTGAATTGTCAATAAGAGATGCATAGGCATAATCTTCAATCAGCATGCCCCCATAAAGCGATTCTTTTCCGGTTTGAATCTCACCTTTGTCAAGCGTTGGAGACATAGCCCTGAGCATTATTCCTCATAAGCCTCATCAGCAGTTTTGAGAGTTTGTTTCTGTGGTTGATCAATATTTGATCATCTGTTGGGGAGTTAAGAGATACTGATATAGGAAGTGGATAGGGTTTTCTGAACTGCCGCAATCTTTGCAGCATGGATTTCAAATCCTTCAGAATCCGATTCAACACTGGGGGAGAAATCAGAGCAGGATGATCGTCCTGATTTCCTCCATCTCAGCTTCTTGCCTTGAGTTCCTCGGTTGGTGAAGCATCTTCAATGGGGGAAAGGTTGCTTGGAGGTGTCTTTGGACGCTCTCGCCTCCTCTGGGCTCGAATCTCTTCTTTGTCTTTCTTGGACTTTTTCCCTGATCCCTTCTGTTTTTCTTGCTCCCTGAGCAGCTCCTCTTCTTCCCGTAACTCTTCCTCTTCAGAAGAATCTTCAATAGTTGGCAGCGTTTGACCAGGTTGTCTGTGTTTGGCTTTCCTGTGGTTGCTTACCCTCACCAGAACGGATATGGCTGGGACTACTACTGTCACTGTCTTCATCCAGTGATGAGAGGGATGTTGGGGATGTCCCAGAGTGAAGCTGGATGCATGAAGACTAGATGACCCTCACCTCTAGATCGATCATCTGGAGAGTCTTGTGAGGCTTTCCATTTCAGGCTATCCATCATCATTAGGTATATGTATCGGGTGCTGGTTGAATTCAGTTCCATTAGTTCGTGAATTTTGCGAACTCCAGTACCACTCCCCTACCTTCAATTCTGTCCTTCCTCTTTTGAACATATTAGTTGTAGCCAATGAGCCACATAGTTGTTTACCCTCGTCATCATCTGGACTTATAGTGCTTTTCTTGGTAAGTCGCCTGGCTTTTCCGGATGTACTCCTCTCTACAGCCTCAGTTGTCTTCTCTTCCATTTGTTTCTTCTCATTCTCTCTTATCTTGCGTCTGATGAGGTTCTCCTCATCAGACGGGGAAGCATCCTCATTTTCACTCATTTCCATTATCTGTTTTCGAATAAATTCCTCATCATTCCCCAGACATCGGGCTTTCTTTTCCAAAGCTTTCACTGCTTATCATCAAGGGAATCTGCCCTGACATCCATGGGCACAAGTAGCTTTTCTTTGTGGTACCTTTGGTATTCTTCTCAGAAAGGTCTCGGTCATCGTCCTGAGCTGGTGAGTCAGGTGAGAGAGGAAGCACCTCTAATTTGCGTTCTGCTCTTCAAGGTGTCTGTTAGTTTCTCCTCCTCATCCTTTAGTTGTGTGGTCGCCTGGGCCTCAAGAATGGGTAGGACTGTGCTTTCCAGCTTGGCTAGGTCTGATGGACTGGTGGGACTGCTGTCCTTGGCAGCTATATCTTTCTCTCCAGGATCTTTAAAGGTTATCCACTGTTTTCCACCTGTTGAAGTGAAATACAACAATTATTGTATGCCCTAGAAACTGCAAACTATATTTTTCCCAATACATATATTTCCACTCTTCGGATTTTTGATACATACAGTCCAAAATCGAAACATTACTCTATTGTGCAGTGTATGATATTAACTTTCAATATGGTACACATTTTCATTCAGCCCTTTCCATATAACTGAAATTCACATATATAATAATATATACATGTATATACCTATATACATGTGTTAAATACAGCCACATCAAATCAGTGTCCTAGCACTACTTCTACTAAATACTATGGTCACCTCAGAGACTGCATCTTCTTCACAAGGCTTTTCCAGAGGCTGAGCTACAACCTCCTTTTTCTCCTCCATGTTAGTGTTCTTCTCTTTCAGGCCTTTGACCTGCTCACTAACTACAGACAATGGGATTTCAGGTTCTGCTTCAAGGACTAAAGCTACTGATACAACGACATCTCCATTAAAAGCTGTATCTGATACTTCATCCTTCTTTGACACTGTGTCCTTTCCTACATCACACTCTGCATTGTCATCTTTGTCACAAAATATGTGTGTCTCTGATACTGAAGTAACTTCCTGGATGTTGGCAGCAACAGATTCTGACAGAACTAATTTGTTGTCAAGTTTTTCTTCCTTTTCTTTGATTGTTTGCTCTGCAACTTTCTCTAGTGGTTTCTCATCACGGCCCATCAGAGCTAATGTCTCCCTCTCTCCTTCTTGTTGATTTTCAGCAATACAATAGTTTGTATTTTGTGAAGAAGCTTCTATCTCTTCGTGAATTAGTTTCTTCTCACAGGCTTCATCTCTGACTTGCGTCTCACTAAAGACAGCTGAGGATGACACCATATCTACACTTTGCATTGATTCCATGACATTGCCCTTTTGCTCTTGAGAATCAGGAGATGGAATTACTGTAATTGGAGATTTATCACATGCTTTTAATATATTATCTATGGGTGTCTGTGTTTCCTCTTTCTGTGCTACACTCTCTGCTGTGACCATGGGCTTTTCTTTCTCTTCTGACTTCTCTGGCAGTAAAACTGTCTCTACAATGCTATTATCAGCAGATGATGGCTCATACTTTGGTCCTGTTTTTTTCTCTTTATGTATCGGTATCTCTTCTGTCGGTATCTCTTCTTTATGTATCGTTATCTCTTCTGTTTTTTTCTCTTTATGTATCGGTATCTCTTCTGTCGGTATCTCTTCTTTATGTATCGTTATCTCTTCTGTTTTTTTCTCTTTATGTATCGGTATCTCTTCTGTTTTTTTCTCTTTATGTATCGGTATCTCTTCTGTCGGTATGTCTTCTTTATGTATCGGTATCTCTTCTGTTATTTTCTCTTTATGTATCGGTATCTCTTCTGTTGGAATCTCTTCAGCAACAGTCTGGGCTGGCTCTCTTGTGGTTCTGGTTCTTTCTTCTCTATTACAGGACACACAGTCTCTGTTTCAGTAAAGGAGGGGGCTGGACTTGATCAGCATTATCAATATTCTCCTTTTGAGGTTTCTGGTAATTTGCTTTCTCAACTATGTTCTGTTCAATTGCCTCTTCTTCCAAAGCTTTCCCTTCGTCAGCTCTTGCCTCAATTGCCTTCTCCGCGGCTGCATTATTCTGAACCCCCTCTTCTTCAAAGGCTTTGTCATTAGATGATTTATTCTCAATTCCTGCCTTCTCAACAGCTCTATCCTCAATGGTTTCTTTTTCAACAGCGTTCTCCTCAATCATTGTTTCTTCAGCAGTGTCCTTTACTGTTACCATCTCAACTCTTGCTTTCTCATCAGCTATTTTATGCTCAGCTGTTTCCCCTTCAATAATTATTTTTTCTAAAACTTTATGTTCATCGGTTTTCTCCTCTATTGCTTCTTCCAGAGCTTTGGTTTCTCCTCAATTGGAGTAACATCGAGGTGACTTTTCGGCTGGGTCAAGTGGAGTAGGCTCCTCCTCTTTATCTATGGGTTTGTTTTTCACTTTTATTTACATGACTTTCCTCCTCTGAAGCTAAACAGGATATGTGTTGTCTGACACTACTGAAAAACTCTCAGATTCAATGCATTTAGCTGTCTCTGGTTTAATTCTTGCTGGGTCTGATCAGATTTGGGGACTTCAGCATTGTCAACAGGAACTACATTTTCTGCAACCTCAACTGCAGAGGAAGGAACGCCTTCACTGCATACTGGATTATCGATCATAGGTTCTGGTTCTACCTTTATTTCTTCAGTAATTTCATTCTTGACATCAGATGCTACACTGCCAACCTCAAATGTTGCAGTCACTTCCGTTTGCTCCACATTAAAAGCTGAGTCTACTCTATTTGATCGAGTTTGACTTGCTGGAGTAGCTTTATCTATCTGGTGTTCCTCATTTGGCATAGCGACCTTTACCTCTGTATTGTCTCATCTTTTACATTCGTAGCTAAATAATCTAGTTTTGAATCAAGCTGAACAGGGATTTCTGTGAGACTGTTGTTTGGATTGAGGCAGATTGTGGCTCAACTGAATTAGTTGTCACTTCCAGAAGATTTTCTGGTGTGGACTCCACTTTCTCATTAACTGTCAGGGGAGCAGCAGCCTCACTCTGAGTAATCTTGGGATTTGGCTCTGTTTCCACCTCAGCAGGGACTGTCTTGTCTAAACCTGTATAAGTCAATATATTTTGTGTCTCACTTTCCACAGGGGGAGAAAAGACCTCTGCCCCCATTCTCAGGGTTACTTTGTTGTGGCTCAACTGCTGGGGTTTCACTGACAGGTGCACTCTGTGCTTGTTGCTCAACATTAGATGGCTCTGTCTCAGAGTGAGGATGGCCCTCTGATGCTTTCTCAGAGCTACTCTGTTTTTGCTCAACTGCTGGTATTTCACTGACAGTTGCACTTTGTTGATCAGCAGCAGGTGACCCTGTCTCAGGGTGAGAGTGGTCCTCTTCTCTTTCCTCAGAGTCTGGTCTGTTGTTGCCTCGACGGCTGGTTTTTGGAGGGATACCTTGAGCTACACTGTCTGCAATTAAAGCTTGTTGTTCTGGTTGAATTATATGCTCAAACCCTGGTTCAGCTACTATTGGTTCTTTTTGTTCTTTTGACTGTGGTGTTTCCTCATGGGTGCTATCAAGAGGAGGGGCACTAACGGAAAGAGGGGCATCATGATGAGGTGAAATTAATGCATCAAGTGTGGGAGAGGTTTCGGGTACTACCTTGGTATCAGGAGCTAGTGGGGTTAGGTCTGATGCCTCTACTACAGGTTTTCTATCTACAGGAGCAGGAGCAGGGGCAGGGGTGGAAGAGGGAGCAGGAGAAGGTGGTTGCTTCTGTGGGGAAACCATGGCTGGAGGTGGCATTTCTCCCAGCTGGCCCGACATGGCTCTTTGGGTCTGACAGCTGAGGCAAAGCCATTCTTTCTGTAAGACAAAGAACACAATTCATATTAATTGTTGTTTGCTGCAATATTATTTCTACAACTAAATTAGAAAATAATTGACTGGCATATAACTGTCATATTGGGTTTTGAATTGGACAAAATGACAACGCTGATGACAAATTCCGTCAAGAAATTATTTCTATCTTAATTCTAACACAGTTACGTGAACAGATGCGTCTACGTAGTTTAAACGTCACTGTGACAAGGCACCAGAGTAACATCTTCTATTTCAAGGGAAGCTTTTACATTTGTGGGATTTAAGAGGCAGGCCTATGCATAATGCATGGTAATGGGGCAGGGGTTTTACCAAGGCATGTCAGAAAGGGTTGAGTCGCCTGTGCTGACATTTCATGTGGCAGACTTAACAAAGAAACTCTTGGAATGTGTATTTTATGTTTTGAGAATTGTATACTTGGTGTGCATTTGTGTAAGCATGCTTTACATATGGGAGTAGAATGTGCACATATCCATAACCTGTTTTAAACCCAAACTTCATAGTTCAATTAAATCCAAGATGCTTCCCAAAATGCTGTGCCCAATTAACATCTTATTAAATTCCAATTACCACTCTATTCAAACGCTGACGCACATCACAGGCCAATTTAAAGAATTGCTCATTGCTGTTTATTCTTTAAGTACCATAATCCTTCTTAAAATCACTTGGGATGTAGTCCTTACCCAAACAGCATTGGCAGAGGAAACAAATACCTTGCTGGCAAAGCTGCTCTAATCTGTCATCTCAGAGCTCTGCTAAATCTGTCCTGTAGTGGTGAGGTTATTATTGTTGTTTATTCCCAGGTACTCACTTAAACACCAGACTCTAGAGGAACCTTATACTACTATAATTTAAGAGGTGCAGCTATTATAAAAGTTATAGTGGTTATAAAAGTGTTGATAAACAATCAAAATGCAAAACACACACACACACAAATACCTATCTATGTAATGTGGGGACACCAGACCAGAACATGTATTATGGGAACCACACATGGAAACACTAATCTGCCTTATACACATGCATACAGTGAATCTAGAGGTAATAGTCAGCATGTTTTCAACTCGAACACTGACGTAAACACCTCATTTCACATTCCTCTGTGAGCCCCCCTCTCTTATGAATGCGTTTGCCTGGCTTAATAGCAGGGTTTATACTAAATTCGGACTTCATAAAAGATCTCAGCCTGCATGTTAAGCCATGCAGCAGACAAGCCATCTCTCTCTAGGCAGAGAAAGAAAGAGGAAGACAGGAGAAGGATGGAAGAAGACGACTCAGGTTGAATAAGGCATGAGGCGCCTTGTTTCAGACCATGCTTAAACAACAGAAAGCTTAAACTTAAGAGAGACACATCTCAGTGGCATGTACCCAAAGATAAAAAGATGGTCTGGGCAAAATATTTGTATATGTGTCATTGCAAGAAAGAAGGAGATCTGTCGATGGATTTATCTCCTGTTGTCTTTTTCCTTTCTCTCGTCAAAAGTTTTAATAAAAAGTTTTATTAAAATATTTAAAACACAAAAAGATGATTTTAATATCTGGAAGAAGAGAAGGATACAAACACATGGACAGAAACAACAAGCGAAAGAAAAACAAACTAAACGACACAGAGGGGCCTGAGGTCAGTGAGTTACATTCCCAACTTGACAGAAATCCTCAAACACGATGATGGACACGGCGCAGATGCGAGTGCGTGAGCAAGCGCGCGCTGTCCACATCCGTCCTTGATGGGAAGGACTTGAGATGAGAGTTTCTCCAGCTTGATGGCTCTATCAGTTAAACCAGAGAGACCAGGCACTGAGAGCCGGGGAGATGGCCTCCAGATATGAAACGCTAAAAAACACACACACACACACACACAGTCATCACCCACTTTTATCAACACATCACAACAGGCACACTTAAAGCTTTTAACCCTCCCTAAAAAAAAAACACTTGGTCAGTGTGTTTCCTTTAGCTGCTGTGCAGTGCTAAATCACCCCTTTTTGAAGTAAATTGGAATAACCCCTCTGCTACACAGTGTTTACCTTCCCAGCTTGGATCATTTTGTACCTAATACATGGAAACGCTTTTCATTTAATGTACATATTGAAAATCAATCAATTATTGTATTGATTTAATGAGTGAAAATGGCAGCTATTTGTGGCTACCAGCTTATAAAATGGGAGGATTTGCTGATGCTATCATTGTAGATGTAATATCTCTGTCTACAGCCATGCTCCAGCGCCAGCAAATCCGTGAGGCTGTACTTGGGCACAGTTTGAGCCTAATGCCAACATGCTCAAAATGGCAACGCTAGCATGCGTATAGAAGGCAATATTTGTCAGGTGTATCCATTTACTTCACTTGATGATGGTGCTTGATAAAAAGTAAGGGGATCACCAAAGCTATTATTATTCCCTCTCACGGGACATGAATTCCTTTCCCAAATTTCATTACAATCCATCCACTAAAAAAGAAACGGAAGCGCTTGTTGGATCCGATAGCAATGTGACACAAAAACAGTGACAGATGGCCATCTAACAGTGTGACTATTAGATGGCCATCTAATAGTCGTTGAAATATTTTTGCTAAAATATATATCAGTCAATGCTCGTTATAAGGATATATTTTTGTGGAAACTCTAAATTTCTCTAATAACTTTCATGGTAGTCCATCAAATACTTTTTAATTAGAAATGTTCTTCTGGACAAAAGAAGTGGACAAACCTACATTGCCCTCTGAACATTTTATTAAATGATGATGAGAAAAATCATTAGTTATAACCCTTGTTAGAACTGTCTTTATAAAAATGGTCTCATCTTTTACGAGTTCACCCATCACACCCATCGCAAATGTTATTTAATGAGGGGGTCCAGATGGCACACTTCCCTTGTAACTAACTCTAAGTATTGTTATAAAACAATCTTTTTTTGTTTTGCTGCAAGCTTTTAAATAAAATGTGACATGCCTGTGTGTGTTTCCTGTCTGCCTGCCGTGACGAGTTCTGCAAACAACGATTCATAAAAAGCCGCAGAGTCACTCGCTCACATCGCCATCTGCCAAGAACGTTTTCTAGCATCGCATGTGAATGGATACCAAAAAGAAGACACCCACAGCGATGGGTTTGTGAAGGTGTTGATGTCATATGTCTACCCAGATGAAAGGCTTGAAATATCTCTTAAGGAAATGACAACTTGCTCCTTCTCTTCCCACATTACGGTTCTCAAACAAGCGTATACACAAAACGAATAAGGAGACATTCAGTGTGAGTGTTTCCGTCTGTCCTTCATCTCCAACTTTGCTTTCCATCTCAAACTTCCTCCAAGGACACGGAACGGGAGACTAAGTGAGAACCGCAGACGGCGACCGCGTATCGAGACGAGCGAGGCTGTCGCCATTGCTCATGTTTGGTTATTGCTCCAACTTGGGATTTGGAGTGTTGTGAAGGTCGGTGCAGCTCTTTTATTAAGCGTAAGGGGCCCTATCTAAATTTAGATGGAACCTGGCACCGACAGTGCGAAGAGAATAGAGGATCTAGGGGACCATGGTACAGATGGCTTAAGGCAGATGAGAGGGTGGAGGAGGAGGGAGGGAGAAGAAATGCGAGGACACAAAAAAAAGGGTGATAATAGTGTGTGAGAGGCAAAAGAAAAACAGGCGGAGAAAGAAGCGAGACAAACGAACAAAACAGGATGAAACAAAGGACAGTTGGAGAAAAGGAGCATGGGGTAGTGAGGCAAAGGGCGAAGCAGGAGAAGAGAAGGAGCTTAATGGTCTCTAGCGGTGACTCAACACCAGCTAATGCCAACAAGCTTAAAATTATCTCTGTGTAAATCTGTTTATCAATATCCGGGGAAGTCGGGACAAGCTTCCGTTCTTGACGACTGCCAAACATAGACTTTAAACTGTTAACGTACAGATCGAGCTATTAGCTGACGTAACTTACGTATATGGTGGCACCATTTTTATCTATTTTTAAATTATGTCTTATGTTATTGCGCAGTTTTTTTCTATTGTTATGCACCTTTCACCGGGTAGAATTCCTTGTATGTGCAAAACTTTGGTTCAACATTATCCGAAATGCTTGTTTTCCATGAAGCATAAAGGACTATTCCTTTCTGCGGGGATACAGGTGTTTTCAAATCCATATTCCAAGATTCATTCGGATGCACGAGCCTGATAGCACCAGACAAATTAATTTACGATTTACAAAAGTGGATGTATCAAAATGTGATGGGCAATCACAGCACATTAGGCTGGACTACGCTAAGCACGATGCAGATGGAAGAAAAAAATAGAAACAGACGACAGCGTGCAGAGATAAGTTGGTATATCATGTCATACGTCGGCAGTAAAATCCACCGTCCAGTTTGTTCAATACTGACTTCAACAGATAGTTCTAAACTGTCTCAACTGCACCCCTCTTTATGATATTTGTCCCAAACACGCCCCATATAAGATAAACGGTTATAATTGGTCCGGTAGATCTCAAGTTGCGTAATATCTGGTCAAAAGGGAAGAAGGACTGAACGCTTCTGCCAGAGCGAATAAAACAAAAGACTCAAAAATAGTGTCATTTCTGCAGTTCTCAAGTCACATTTCAGTGCTAGAGCTCTTGCTTACAGTTAATACTGGAAGTTGTTGCCCCTTTTCTCATCGATGATTGTTGCAGAGTGTCCAACTTAATTATAATGCACCAGGCAAGCAGAACATTACAGCATCAGCTCCTTTGCAAGCCAAAAAAGATCTCCGTCCTAATAAATGTCCCCCCCCCTGTTTATAGATGTTCCCATTTTGGGTACAATGTACTTGTAAGCACCCTTTTGCAGTAGTCCATGCTCACCGTGTTAAAAGTCATACTCGTTTTAAACCATAAAAACTCAAATGTTATGTGAGTGGCGATAGCCTTAAGGCTGGAGAACTGGGCTTACTTACAAAATTCCAAAAATAAGCAAGCAAAATCTGAGCGGTGAAGTTGAATAAATCCTATGTGGGAATGTGCGTAGCAGAGTAAGAGTGAAGCAGAGTGCTGCCGGACGCCACAGCATTTGGGTAAATGATGGTTTAATAAAAGTTAATTATCAAAATATTTCATTAGACTCAAAGCGGATGGATGATGCACAAAAGCCCAAATGTTCTCTCAGTTTTGCGTCAGGCTATGTCTCCACATTGTGGATTTCATGTTCCGACGCCAGGTGTGTATAAGTCTATATTTTAAAAAATAAGAAATGGATGTGACACAATGCAAGAGGTGTGAGACATTGCCTATGTTTATTCTGAGCCCAGGGGATTAAGTGCAGGTTCTGTCTGCTTCTGTGTTCATTTATCTGCAACACACCTCATAATCTGTCTGCGTGTGTCAGCTTCCCCTCGGAAATAGAAGAAGATACGTTTTGTCTGAGACACGCAAGGATTTTAGGATGCTTTTCTTTCCTCTGTCAATGGCTATGAAGTATCTTTGGTAAAAAAAATATATATATATATAATATAGTTGGAGATACCTGTGTGTTACTGGCCATAACGTATATACTTTGTATGTGATCATACAGCCATGTACGGTACCACTTAATGTGTTGCATGTGAACATTTTGTACGTCTGTCATTTACTCCGTATTTACATGGAATATAATGTATGATTTATGCTATGAGATCCACAAACAAAACAGTATAGGGCTTAAAAACTACCGTAAACAAATTGTAATGGGTGACTATATTAGTAATTGGATGAATTTCTGAATTCACAACATGTGCAATCATTATCTAAAATAAAAAGAATGAATGAAAAACTATGAATTAATATCACTTACGTGTGATTTTACGGCTTTCAACAAGCAAGTACGATTGTTAAACTTCCTGCTTACACCAGATGCTTTAGCCCGACGTTGTTTTTCCGCCTATAGGTGCTGTTGGCGTGACTCACAGGCGCGTCGTCACGTGTGCTACGACGAAAACCAAAATAGTCGGGTTGTCATAGTCTGCTTGGGGCAGCATTGGCCGGGCACCCGTATATCCCTTGTGACACCCTCACCCTTTGGACTCCCTGTCGGACTCACAGTGTTCTATCATGTCCGTTCATGTCCTCGGGTTTTGGGCATGCTCTTCCTCCCACTATACGTGTCGCATGTCATTTGTGGGTTTGATAGTCATTCCACATCTCTTTTTTAACGTAGTGTATGCTTTTCAGTGGATCCAACAAGTGCCTTCCAGCCACACCGTCTTTATCATTTTTCTATCCAATAAGGATGAAGGACCCTACTTTAAGCGTGAAAATGCATGCAAATTATGTTTGGAGGCGAAGCCGTTTCCTAATCCAGGCTCTGCTGTTGGCCACACCTATTGAATATCAATTTTTAGGGAGAAAGTCGGAGCCAGACAATGAAATCCACAGAGCCCACTTGCCTTTTTCAACTCTCCCGTCACTCGAGTAAAAGCCTCATTTCAAGGGGGCGAGAGCAGCAACATCCAGGATGTAAATACAACAGCCTGTGCTAACGAGATGAGGCCGCTGCCAGAGTGTGTGTGTGTGTGTATGTGTGTGTGTTTTCAAGTGTCTTTGTGTCTCTGCCTGCCCTCAACAGGGCTCAGTGCTGGCACACATGATGTCTTGGCTTTAACCCCCCCCCCCCCCCCCCCCCCCCCCCCCCCCCCCCCCCCCCCCCCCCCCCCCCCCCCCCCCCCCCCCCCTCTTCTTGGCACTAAAGGCTCAGTGGCTAAATGTCGTTGCTAAGCATGCGAGGACCAGTACATTAGAAAGGGGATGATTGGAACTCATTCTGGAGTGGAGCTACAGGGTGAGCTGTCTACAAAAAAAAAGAAGAAGAAGACAAGAAACCGTCTGCAGTGCCTGAGGACAGTTCTGTTCAATTGCAGCCATTTCTAAAACAATGGTAAAGCACTTGTCACAGCTTGAACAAGGCCCTGGACCTGGTACACAGGGAAAGCAAGGACAGTACTCATTTATATTGTGTGTGCATGTATATTTCATGTACCAGAATTAACACAATTACTTCAGTACGACCCAAACGCACACACACACAAAAAAACACCTTAGTGTCTAAAAATAGCATCCATTTCAAGCCTTCTAAGGTGGCCATGTCGGGGACTCTGCGGGTTGCCTGGTGCAACAGAAAGACCCTTTTAAAAAGGAGGAAATATTAAAGAGGGAACACACAAAGGAGCATAGAGAGAGAGAGAGAGAGAGAGAGGGGGAGAGAGAGGGAGAGATGCCCTGCAGTAGCTGGTGTTCCCCCCTGTGTGGCCTTTTTAGTGACTATTTCAAGTCACTTCAGCCTCCTGGGCATGTGATGTCAGAGCTGTGAGGCTGTGTGGGCCATACACAGACTAACCTGCATTTACACACAGTTAGTAATACATTTACAGTAACCAATAGATTCATGTCGCAAAGGGATTGTCAAGTACATGCAAGACGATATCGACGATGCAAAGAGCATATGAGTATTGTGCGTATGACCGTAGCGCATCAGTGCAGACTGAGAAGGGTTCAGACTACGGGAGGGTTTTTGTTTTTTTTTGGGTTATTCTGTGGGCACCACCACGGAATAACAATGAGGGAGGAAGACACAGGAAACACCACGTAGTGAGTGGGCGTTAGGACATCAAGACACACGGACGTGAGGACGTGCGAGACATGAGCCGACCAACAAAAACATGCATACGCACGTCGAAAACACAGTGAATTCACTTCATTTATTCACAGGAGAACAGGAATAACCTTAACTATACCCATTGTGTGACACTTCACCGATGCAGATTTCCAACGTTACCCAATAAAAATAAATGGTTAGCTAAACAGATACATTCAGCACCTTATTTAAACACATTGTGTAAGTAGGATTAGATCTCATGTGCACATTTTGAGCATACAAACCAACCATGCAGCACTTAAAAAGTCAAAACATCAGTTCTGCACGACGGAGATTTCAAAAGTCTTAATTAAACATCAACATCAACTTCAAATACCAAAAGCAAAAGTATGCATTGTGCAGAAAGGCCCCTTTCAAAAATAAATCTGAATAATAAATCTGAAAGGCAACTAATTTAATTAATTTATGGTGGTAAAAACACAATATTCACCTCTGAAAGTGGAGCAGAAGTATAAAGTTCCCGATAATGGAAATAAATGAGTGAAAGTAACTCAAATGTGTTAAGCTAAGCTAACCAGCTGCTGACAGTAGCTTCATATTTACCGTACACAGACATGAATGTGGTATCAATCTTCTCAATTAGCTCTTGCCAGGATAGAAAATAGGAATATTTCACACTTCTTTAAATGAAATAACTTTTGGCACACTTTCCTCTGTGATGCCTTTGAGCTTCTTTGAGTCCTTGAGATGAATGGGATGTCAGTCTTCTAATCTTATTATTTATTTACATCATTCAACAACAAGGACCCCCCCCCCCCCACACCGGCCTTTGATATATTACAGCAATGAACAATCTTCTGGTGAGTAAAATACTCGTTCGTCTATAAACTTGGAAGGTAGTGGTAACTATAAAAAGGTGAGTAAACTGTAAATTAAGTGTAAGAAATCATTATAAATGATATCAAAAGATAATGCATATTTCTCATGGTTGATATTTATTTATTTACTTACAGCGTAAACTGGGCACAGGCACATTCCCACTTAAATAGGTCACTGGATCTATAACTGGATCTAAAATGAATTGCCATTGAACCTCAGAATGCGGTAAGAAAAGTGACATTAACTCGGTTGTCCTCGGTGACGATGAAACACGATTCTAATCCGTGCTCGTTAGCAAAGGACTGCCGCTCCCATTTTTTACGTAAGGCTTCTCCGACGAGCACATTCATTACTGATAAGGGCAGCATGACATGGAGCCTGAACTACAGTAACACCGCTAGAGCAGCACTAGACTATCACACACACACACACACACACACACACACATCTACAGTACCGACGTTCCCTACATCAAAGGGAGCGACAGTGAGAAAGACATTGGGATAGCACCACTGAGGGAGAACACACTGTGCTTAAGAGGAGGATGAGCACCAACAAAAAAAAAGGTCTTAAGTGTGTCTCCTTTAGGCCTTGTAATGATTAAAGGATACAGAGAAAGGAAACATAAAAGACGAAGGATGGAAGGAACAAAAAAGAAAGAAAGAACCCATGAAGGTGAGTGCTTTTTCCCCCGTCTGGGGGGTGCCTGTTTTCACGCCTCATAACGATGAGGATTACGCACGGACACTTGAGTCAAGGATCACGCATCGATAGAAGTGACAGGCTTCCTGTTGCCCTTTAAATCCGGTCGAGAAACAGAGATTACGCCTACTCACGCACACGTGTTGTCCCATGGCTTACCTGTAGTATTGTAATTGGAAAACATATGGAACTTTAGATAAATAGATCCCCCCCAAAAAAACTCACACTCACATACTGTACATACTGCAGTGATTCAAACAGGCAACACACCTAGATAATGCAATCTCACACCAGCCTGCCCAGTCTCAGTGCAAAAGTCTTGCAAATAAAACATACTGCTCTGTGCCCACACACACACACACACACGCACGCACTCTGACCCACTCGCATGCGTCAGCAAGTGAACCCCTACTGACAGCCGACGTTATGACAGCGAATGACACAGAAGGGAGGCACAGTGCGTAAGTAAGGGGTAGATGACTCAACCAAGGTGGTGTGTGTGTGTGTGTGTGTGTGTGTGTGTGTGTGTGTGTGTGTGTGTGTGTGTGTGTCTCCCGCAGCAATACTCTGGAAGGTGCTGCTTTATTGTGTAACCTGTTCTATTCTAGTTCAACTAATCCTTTATTAATATATGTAATTCCTAAATTGCATCTAGACCTTGATGAGTCCAAAATGATTCATCTTTTTTTTTCTCCAAGTTGTAGCAAGTTCATTCTTAAAGCTGACGTTCTGGCTTTCAGACAAGATGGTGTTGAAGGATCTATATCTATAATATATATATATATATATATATATATATATATATATATATATATATATATATATATATATATATATTAGAGCATGAGTGGCTTGGATGCCAATCTCTCCAGCATAATTATATTTTTCCCCCATGCTTGGCCTCAATTAAGTGATTGTGCACTTCAGGTCCTCATTATCACAGCGCAATAAAAAGCCGAAGAAAAAGGACATGAATCCGAAAACGTGAAAAAAAAAATAATAATTGAGGCTTTAATAGTGCTGTCACGGCTGTAAACAAATGGCAGCCATCTTGTTTTGAAAAGATGCTGAAGGAGCGGTATGATTATTGCTTTATTTCATAGTAAAAGTGTGTACATTTAATATGTTTGTCATAATACAACTACAATAGAAACATGGGTGATTCTAGCTTTTTTAATTTGCTTGCATGTCAAACAGTACGGTAAATGTGAAGCTTCGACAGCCGGTTAGCTTAGCTTAGCAATAAATCAGTCCACCAGCACCTCTAAAGCTCACTAAAACACACATTCTATGTTTGTACAAAAACATAGGTGTCATGTGCGATATTTCAGACAATAAAATAGCCTCTTTCCAGTCTTAAAGCTAAGCTAACAAGCTACCGGTTGTAACCTTTCGTTTCCTGGACATTAAGAGATCGGTATCGATCTTCTCATCCGTGTCTCTGTGAGGAAAAGGAATAAGCGTATTCCCTAAAATATCAAATGATTGCACTGTACTTACAAAATGTGTTCATTCTTACATGTTTTCTTTTACAAATCAAAGTCGATTTTCCTACATTGATACGGGGGAAGTCCACTCAAAGCTTACTTTAACTCGCTGTTCCAGGAGCCTCCGGAAATACACAGCAGATTAAAAGGCACACTTCGACCTTCGGGGAACATAGTAGTCGACACGTGAGGGGATAGGATAGAGCTGGTGGACAAACACGTGCTTGTGCCCTGACTCGGATGATCATGTCAAGAGGATTTAATCAAATATCGTACTGTAAGTGACTTTAACTAAGACGCGTATGTATGGAGTATGAAATGGGTGCAGCGTATGTGCAGACGTTTCGCCTACATGCTGAGAAACCACGTTTCGGCCTCTTACACCTTCTGCTCTGAGGAACCCGACGCGGTCTTGTAAAGATGCATCCATATGAGACAAAAACACCACGGTAACAAAAACCAGTCCCCACACCTCGGGAGATAAAAGGTGTTGGCACGTCGTCATTAGGCAGGAGGAGACAATGAATGGACGCAATCTCATGTCCACAAAACGTGCAAAATGTGCGTCACGCAAAAAGGGTGCGAAAAGATTTCCCCCAAAAAAGACGAGTCAATAGAAAGAAATGTGCGCATTCAGAACAAGAATACACACACAAACATATACAGCGTACACACACACACACACATGCTGTGTATTCAGTTTCAGTGTCAATTGTTTAAAGTGCTCTTTGACGTCCATTTAAACAACGTAAATTATCTTTCTGGCCGACCTCTCCGCTAAAGAAAGCTTGATAGCAATGAGACTGGTATTTTAAAATGCAGCACAAGTGACCACATGCACTTATTCAGTGGTCAGATGTTGTTGCAGTCTATTTGGGGGGGGAAACTAATGCATTTCGGACAACTAATAACATGCTATCCTCCTTTCGGAGCGCTTGGCGAGATGCTCGTGGGGGGAAAACGCAGAGCTGATGTTATCTTTACAGTGACCTATTTCAATGAAACATCTAGAGGATGTTGGCGTTCTATTTATACAAGACGGGTTGCATAAATTACTGGTAGGAGCGGTGTGTTGAAAGCACAAGAATCTGAGGGGTTTAAGAAAACTGTAGTTACTTACCTCTCCTAAATGGGGAGTGGGATTAAATCCACAAAGATTGCAAACTGTCTTCTTGCACTTGGTGCAGAAGCTGTAGTTGGGTGGGTCCGCTGATCCAACGTTCAGCTCCACATTACAGAGAGGGCAGCTTCCCTTTGGTTCTGAGGCAGGTGCAGGTGCAGGTTTGGCTGCTGACGCCTTCTCTTCCTGCTCCACAGACATGGTTCTGGGCGGTTTCTTGGACTTAGCAGGTGGAGTGTCCGGAGCACAGTCGGAATCAGGAGGAGACCCAGGAGGAGAGAATGGGGAGTCGGGTGGTGAGCCGGGGCCAAAGTCCAGAGGGGAACCCGGTTCAGAGTCTGCCGGCGACCCAGGTGGAGAAACGGCCGCCTTCTCGTCCGAGACGAGGTTGGTGGCTGAACTCAAGAGTGACGATCCAAAGCTGAACATCTGAGAAGCAGCAGCGGGAGGTTTCGCCGATTCTTTCAACCCTCCAAAACCTCCAAACAACTTCCCGGCCACCGACTCCTCCTGCTGCTTTGGCGCGGCCTGCGCTTGAGGCTTCGACGATTCCATCAAGCCACCGAACCCACCAAACAGTTTCCCCGTAACGGACTCGGCAGCTGGAGGTTTGGCGTCTGTTAAGCCTCCCAGACTGATACCTCCCAAGCTCCCAAAAAAGCTGGACTCCTGTTTGGCTTTAGCTGGAGACTGCTGTGGGCTGGACTTGGGCTGGATGGGTCTGCCCGTCTTGGGGTCAATCTTTGGGGATCCCCCCAACGAGGAGCCGGGGGAAAGCGGTCCAGGAGAAGTAGGACCAGGAGATTTCTGCCTCGGCGTGGTCGGCGGCGTTAACCCTTGGTCGGTAACACTCTGCTGCTTTATCAGCAGCTTTCCGGGCTTGCCAGGCGCCTGTCTCTGGGGCGAGGGCGGGGCCGAGCCTTGTTTGGGTTTTGTCATGCCGGGGGGATCCATACCTCCCATCGCTCGCTGCATCTGGCAGTTCAGACATAACCACTCTTTGCCCTATGCGTGAAACAAAAGATGGGTTAGATTTTCCACACTGGCCTGTGTAATTACTGGATAAACACAGGCAAGCGTAACCAATTAAATCCCTAAAATACCCATTCTCTTTTTGTTTAGCGTAAAATAAAAGATACATTCAGAGACATGTCCACTAATTAGCGTTTCAAATCATATTGAATCCTGTTTTTTCTTTGCCAAATTGTTTCTTTTAACATGAGATCATTCCAAGTGAAATAAAACACGCATATCAAATTTTATTAAACGTGTTATTTCTACATATGATTCTTTCAATTCACCAACAATGCAAAGTGTGTTAGAAGAAAGGCAAATACTATTCATGCATCAAAGATGTTTTTCTTTCATTCATCAGGAGGTGCTGAACATGTTAGACCATTGTTAACTGTTGCATTGCATTGTCTCTGTGCTCTTTGTTACGTGTACCGTAACCACAGTATTTGACGGGGCCAATGTTGGCCATTTGATCTCTATCGAGAACAGAACAATGCGTATGATGCAAATAGCATTTGATTCTGAATTCAAATTCAACGAATATCAGATTACTGAACTGATTGCTGTGCTCAAGAAATGACCATAACTTTGACATGTATAATTATAAATCAAGCAGAAGGTAGTCATTCTGCCGTGCTGTAATCATGGCCCACCAGTGTTTACCGTATGTGTGACCAAGTGTCCTCACAGGCTGGCACAGTATCGTCCTGTGGCCATGACCATGAGTCACCTTGATCCGCATTCCCCCGGGTTCCATATGGTCCCTCTGTTCCTCAAATGGTGCTTCTCTTGTGAGAACAGCACTATGCTGCTAACCGGGTTAGTTAGCAAAACAGTACAAGAAATATTTGGTCTTATTTTCCATTGTTTTCCTATAGTTATCTTACAGTTTGATAATCAAAAAATGTCTTTTTGTGAGAAAAACTACTCGCTTTAATAACCTTTTAGAAGTAAATGTCTGCAGTGTAATGTAGATCGAGAATTCATATTTTGATATTTCACACGCACACATAATTGAATAATGTGTGACCTTTCATACCCCTGCCATCAATAAAATGGACTGTCTTGTGTATTATTAAACACATGCCAGTGTGCCCAGCAGCTTATGGAAGAAATGAGAAAAGACTTGTATTACTTTGAAAAAGAAAATATCCCTTACCGCTGAGTCCGGGGGGCTGAACCCACAGAGGCTGCAGACCTGGTTCTTACACTCAGTGCAGTTATTGTAATTGGGTGTGTCCTTAGACCCAATGTTCAGCTGTGTGGTCTTACACAGTGGACAGAGTCCACCTCCGGGCTTTCCAGCCCCCTGCTGACCAGACGGGCCTCCGTTCTTCACTGGTTCTCCGGGATGTGCCACAGGGCCCGGTGGCCCTTGCTGTTTGGGTCCAGGCTTCCCAGGTCCTTGTTGAGGGGGTCCACCTTTTTGCTGGGGAGGGCCCCCCTGTTTGGCGACTTGACCTGGTGGTGCTTGACCTGGTTTTGGGCCCTGTTGCCCTGAGGGTCCTTGGCCTGGTTGACCCTGACCTTGCCTGGGGGCCTGCCCAGGGGGTCCTTGGCTAGGAGCACCTTGGCCGGATTTAGGCCCCTGGCCTGGTTGTCCTTGTCCCTGCCTGGGGGCCTGCCCAGGGGGTCCTTGGTTGGGAGCACCTTGTCCAGATGTGGGCCCCGGGCCTGGTTGTCCCTGTCCTTGCCTGGGGCCCTGCCCAGGGGGTCCTTGGCCAGGAGGACCCTGGCCTGCTTTGGGCCCCGGGCCTGGTTGTCCCTGTCCTTGCCTGGGGGCCTGCCCAGGGGGTCCTTGGCCAGGAGGACCCTGGCCTGCTCTGGGTCCCTGGCCTGGTGGTCCCTGAACTTGACTGGGTCCTTGCCCAGGGTGTCCTTGACCTGGAGGAACCTGGCCTGATGTTGGTCCCTGGCCTGGTGGTGCCTGACCTTGCCTGGGTCCTTGCCCAGGGTGTCCTTGACCTGGAGGAACCTGGCCGGATGTTGGTCCCTGGCCTGGTGGTCCCTGACCTTGCCTGGGTCCCTGCCCAGGGGGTACTTGACCTGGAGGAACCTGGCCGGATGTTGGTCCCTGGCCTGGTGGTCCCTGACCTTGCCTGGGTCCCTGCCCAGGGGGTACTTGACCTGGCTTTGGTCCCTGTCCAGGAGAGCCCTGACCCTGTTTTGGAGGTCCTCCTTGTTGTGGTCCCTTAGGACCCGGCCCTTGCTGAGGGCCCTTGCCTGGTGGCTTTCCTCCTTGCTTGGACTCAGATGTTGTAGCTGCATCTCCCGCTTCCTCATCCCCAAAGAGTCCAAACTTAGGGATGTTGACAGTGTCGCCCATGGATGATATGGAGGAGGAGACAGAGGAGGTCATAGATGACACCGCGCTGAGGGGGTTGGCCCCGCTGAGGAAGCCGGATCCAAACATGCCGGACGACTTGGTCTCTGGGTCTTTTGGCTCCTGCCGGAATCTGGATTCAAAAAGGCTGAGGGACGATGGGCTGCGGCCCGGCGTGGGCTTGCCAGGTACACCCTGGTTGAAGGCGTCTACAGTTCGACTCTTACTGAGACCTGTCGGGCCCCTGGAGGCCCCGGCCGGCTGGGAGCGCTGATGGGTGTCAGATACAGATGTTCTGAAAAACAGAGACAGTTTTTGTTAGCACTGCTTTTATTGCTATTGTTTATTTGTGTTTACTTTGGCAATGTGAGAATACTTTAAAAGCCAAAATATATACCAACTCAGCAGCACCAACTTTGATGGAAATGGCATTAAGCTCATGAAACCTTGAACCTAAATAGCTCTCTCTGCTGTATTATTACTATTATTATTGGATTCTTAAAACAAACACATACGTCCTGCTGTCTGAAATACATCAACAAATTATCAGTAATGCTATTTTACTAGCTATTTCTCGGGATGTTTACTAAATCATCTGCTTCTACTGAAGCTTCATTGTGCTACGCTAAGACCATAGAACTGTCTCTTTGTTAATCTCAGACACACTTCAGTGAACACAGAGTGTGTCGCTATAGCAGCCCTGGGGGCAAAGCTGACAGGAAAGTGAATACCGCTGAATGGCGTGGAGTAGATCATTGAGATAGAAAGGGAAACGCTCGCCTCCACGAGGGTAAGCTGAGAGATCTTTGTTAGCTCATGCTGAGAGGCAACATTCACATCCTACACACACACACACACAGACACGGCCATCCACCGGTGTGAAAGTCAACGAAAAAAATGCAACGCTGGACTAATGTGCTAATGCTTTGTTATTGTATGGTGGTGTGTGTGTGTGCGTGTGTGTGTGCAACATACGGATAGAGGTTTTTTATAGGCATGCTGTTTAAAAAGTCCCCAGCGCTTCTGCCATTATCTCGGAGATGCATTACATTATGTGGCAATAAAGTTGAATGCTGTAAACAAGCATTTGATTATGTTTTTATAGTGAGCACTGATTAATAAGTCTATGCATGGTGAGAGCCTGGAAAACGTTGGAAGCATATGGTGTTGCAATGCCCGCTGTTGGCCGATCCACTGCAGCGAGGTTCTTCAGCACCACGCGCATCAGCAGTGTGTGTGTCAGCACCATGGACAGCGAACAGACGCCGAGACCGACGTCTCCACATGAATACTATGAAATCCGACAAAATCCCCAAAAATCAGAAAGCAGCGGGGAGGGCAGCCTAGACGGATGGCATTAACGCTGCCGATCTATTTATAGTCATATTAATATTAATGCACCCCTCCCATCCCCATCTTCAGCTTCCGATATAAATAACGTTTCTTCCCCCCCCCCCCCCCAATTGGAGCCAATTAGCGGTACCGCACACTACGTCACGTTATCAGATATCGAGGGATCTTTCACATCTGAAGCATAATGGAAGTATTGTTTTCATTGGCAGCTTTTCTACCAATTCCCCTCCACAACACAGCACACTTCCCACGCAACCGATTTCAATGCAATGTATGCGGAATCCAGAGGAAGTGAGTAAGTAGAGGGTCTGATTGGCGATATTAAAGATTATTGTTGTGTGTTGCTGTGTGTTTTCACAAGCGTCGTTCAGATGTGGGGAAGGAAAAAAAAAAACACTGGGCACGACAGATTTTTTTTACCCAGCAGGCATTTCGAAAATTTCGCACAAATATTGGAGGTGTGTCTGTGATCTCACACAGAGGGAAGACAAACCGTGGACACGGGTTAAAAACCATTCACCATTTCAGAGTGCTTTTTACACCTCGAGTCTTAGAACACCATCGAACAGCCAGGTTTGTGAAACGGGAGATGCACAACGTGCACAGCGACAGACAATCAATCGGACGTGCCCAGACCATGTTAGAGCTGTATTAGGCAAGACATCTTGAATTAAAAAATATATATATATATATTTTATTATCAGACGTTAATGGTAATCCATCCCAGTGAGCTCTAAGTAAGGAATAATTTGTTGGGGAGGATCAGAAATGGGCGTGAACGAGCTCTCTGCCTCCTCACAGCATCCTCCAAATGATGCTCCACACTACCACAACACATCCACTCGTCCTCTCTCTCTCTCTCTCACGTATCATGGCCTTGTTAGTGTGGATCTCTTAGGTGCATCAAAAGAAAGAAAGATAGAACAACAATGCCGGTGAATAGCCCTGCCTTCGTGCAGCCGCTGCGCCTCCGGGCTGGCTGCCTTGCGTCCTTGACATCGCCGCGGCGAGCTGCCTCCTCTGCTCCTCGCTGAGTTCACTCAGGTTGACCGGAGTCCCGTCGGGGACCCGCACGAAGCCACCCTTCCCGTCAGGTGCCAGCCCCTCCGGTAGCCCGGACGGCGGCCCTTCGCCTCCTTCCAGGCTCGCTTCGTTCCCCATGATCGACCCCCCCCCCCCCCTCTTCCTCCTCTCCCCGTCCCCGTCCCCCCCTGTGTTCGGATCAATGTGGTATCCGAGCCGTTCTCACGGCGTTTTTATGTCCAAAGTGCGCACGGAACACGGTGCCCGTCGGTGTCTCGACGCATCTCCGGTGAGGTGTGATCCGCGGTTACTGTCCTCGCGTGCGCCGTGCCTCCATTCCCCTCGTTTCTCCTTGTTTTTCTGTGTCGCGCATCTCTGCAGCTGCACACCACAGTTGCCACAGTTTTCCGTGAGGGGGGGTCTCTCCGTCTTACTATTGCTCACAGTCACATGAGGTGGTTTCCGGTAGTTTTTTTTTTTTTACAAAATAAAAATCCTAATTATATGGCATTAATTTAATTATTTAAGTCCTCCTCAATGAAAGACACTGGGTAACAAAATATATATAACTACTTAATGTACAACCTGCAATTAACAGGTCTACACAATAAAGACAGTGGTGTTTAACAATAGTTATAGGTCGTACACACCAGATAAGAAGAATACAATTTAAAAATTCACTTTAAAAAAACAAATCGGTTCTAGTTTTGCACCACCAGTCCAGCACTTCATTCATTAAAACCTGTATAAGATTATAAGGCATTTATTTTGAAACCACACTGATATTACTTCCGTCCCCCCGTCCCCCCCGTCCCCCCCAACATCCTCTCGACTCACTGCGCATGCTCACGCCTGTGACAGGTGATCAGAAGACATCCGCGGAGGAATATATGTTTTTAAAGGAGACTTCCTCCGTTTAATGTTTCTAGTTTCGATTGTTTAAAGGATCGAGCCCGAGGGGAACTCAAAGTTGCAGCTGGGATCATTGATGCTGTTCTTCTTTTGAGGTCATTTAGTGGCTTTAAAAGTAGAAAGAAGAGAGTTGTAGGTATATGTTTTGTAGGTGAAGTATCTGGGGCTCAAGAGAAAGGCTTGTTTTGAACTTCATATATATATAATGTATGAGCACACACCCCATCCTGACCTGCTGCAGCCATTAAGATCAAAAAAACGTTCCAGCAATCTCATTAAAATGCCATAAATCTCATTTTAGGGGGAAATTGGCACCGTCAAATATTTGAAAAACACAGATAAAAACATCTGTGAGGGTCTTCAGATGACTCATAGCATGAATAATATCTCATTATGCTTTGTTATTCTTTTCCAGCAGCTATAAGATATCATCAGATCATGTTATATGTAAACCTATTCTCAAATATGTGAATGTGCAACTGAAGGCTATAGCATGGAATCATGTGCGGAAATCCAGTTGACTGTAAATTACAATTATTGATATATTATTCTCTTGTGAAGAGTGCTGTTGTTTTCCTGGAGAACCCTGCATGTGATCCAAAGAATGTAATTATAAAAAGATCACCAACACAGAGGCCGCAGTGTGTTGCATTACCAATATGTGAACACAAAAACAAAACCATACAGTACACACGCTGAAAAAGACAGCAGAACAAACCTACAGTATATATTTAGCAGCCACTGTGCTGAGAATATGCACAAGCGGTCACCAGATTCAGCGAGAGGGATATTAAAATGCGTCGCCTCTGCTGTACGTCAAGCTGATGTGCTGCAATCTGACGGCGAGTGCTCATTTGCTCTGTTCTCCGTGGAGCTCTGGGGCAGACGTGTCCTCTGTGCACCCAGCTCAGAGCCCTCGGTACCTGGGCAAGGGTGGAGAGGAAGACCTGGTGACTGGTTTCCATCCACTTTGGGAAGGCTCAATGACGATGTGACATTACAAGTCATCATTTAAAGCAAATGTTCCATGTGACAATGGCTCCAGTTTTATTGTGTCTTTCTTTTTGTGGGTTGTGAGTCGATACCCGTTTGGTGTTCGGCGAAGAAATTGTTACACAAATAGCACAATTGGAATCATTAGGGGAGTGCACATCAAGTATGTTATGTATGTTAGTATAGTTTGACATTTTGGGAAATGCTTTTAGCTTTAGCATAAAGACAGGAAGCAGTGGGACCAGCTGCCATATATATATATATATATATATATATATATATATATATATATATATATATATATATAGTATAGGCGTAAATATATTATTCTTGCAGATTTAATTTGGCTCTGCAGTGGCTTCTTCAAGACATCTTCTCATCCATCTCTCAGCAAGAAAGACATATTCCCCCTTTAATACAGTATATGTGGTCACGTGAATATGTTGTTGACCTTGTTCCAGCTTCAGTATTTTCTTACATGCTTTGCTTTATTTCCCCCCATCCTATCACTTTTCTTTAAACGGCCCATTTAGAATCATATTTCCTTGATCCCTCCCTCCTCTACAGTACTTTGCGTATATATATCATATCTTTTTTTTTTATAGTTGTCTCCCTCTGTCCTTTCAGTCTTTCTCCTCCTCTTCCTCCTCTTCCTCCTCTTCCTCCTCCTCCTCCTCCTCCTCCTCCTCCTCCTCCTCGCCTTAGTGTATGTCTATGTGTATGCAGAGGTGAATCTTGGTCTCTGTCTTCAGTGATAAGAAATGGTTGTGTAGCGATTGCTCTGCTCCTCCCCTTCTTCCCACTGATCGCTGAAGCGTGGCCTGATTGTCTCTACGCTTTGAGGCGGAAGCAGCCCGTACATGCATGCTCGCTCTCTCGCTCTCCATCCCTCCCTCCCTCCCTCCCTCCTTCTGTATCTCACCCACACATTCACATAAACACACTGACTGAAGCATCCAGCCGTGCAAAAGCAAATGCATTCACCCAGACAGACAGACGGACACACACACACACACACACACAGGTGTAAACACACAACATCAAACACAGGCCTGGGGACAAGTACTCTCTGAGGCATGTGCCAACTCTGCAGTTTATACACACACACACACACACACACACACACACACCTGCATACAGTGTACACAGAGTAGACTCACTAGTGCAATGCTATCAGGGCCCTTGAATCATATTTCTGTTTTAGAGCAAACAGCACAATTAATTGTTATCTGTTATTAAAATGTATCCAGTGGTCGAAGAAGTATTCAGATCCCAGATAAGGATGCCTTCAAAATTCACTTCATGTATGTGGAAAAGTAGTCATTTTGCAGAAGAATGACCCCTGTGATGCAGTGTAGATTTTCAGCATATCATGTCTGTTATTATATTATGGTATATTAAGTACACAAGTACCTTAAAACTGCACATAAGCGCAGTATAGTTACTGAATCTATATTTGACACGTGCAGCTTGTGTGAGATGTATTTTTGCCCCGTGGGGCCTGCTCAATGTAACCTGAGGCCGGTAACCGGATAACACACACTGCACCGTGTTCATTAAATTTGAATACTCAGTTGGGGTACGAGGCACGAACAAAGGATATTGTTTTTGCTGCTGCAGTTGTAGTACAAAACCTAGCTTTAAAGCACCAATAATATCTTCCTTTACCCAATAACACAATTCACCAAAAACACCTACGATGACTTTTTAGACATACATGTACCACAACGGCTCTTTTTCCCCCCTGTGAGAAGGTCGAGTTTCTGTCTCAAACAATCAACCAGCACCTTCCCCACAGAGCTGTATCTCCATAATCCCCTCTTCTAATCCAGAATCAAATGTTTACTTCTTCAAAAGACAAGCAAAAAAAATAACGTGTGACATACCTTCACTTAAGTGTGTTACGGGCAGGAGTACGTATCCGCGAAGTTCGCCGTGCGAGGAGGTGAGGCACTTCCCCGGTGACAGCGTACTTGCACGTGATGTTTAATTTCTGGTATATTAGGACTGAGCCGCTCTCATCCCTATTACCAACCGGGCACGCGCCTATAACACCGCCCCCCTCAACGCCGACTTCTCCAGACCAGCGAGACACGGTTGGATTAAAAATACCTTTAAAGTCAGAGGCTCCCTTCCTCAACCTCACTCAATCCTACCATCGACATGCCCGCGCACAGGCAACACGGGTAGGCGAGCATGGGCTGCACCTGCTGCAGACACACACACACACACACACTCCTGCAAACACAAGCTGTGACACAAAGACACACTGGTGCACGGACATAAGAGGTCCCTCTAATCCTCTTTTCTTCTGAGAGATGGGCCAATCACGCACTCCTCTGCACTGTAAGCTGTTTTCTTTGTACACACAGTGCATCCCGTCCTGCTGTGACTCTCTGCTATAGTAGAGGGTCAAGTTAACTCACTGGGAAACAACTCAAACAAACAACAACAACAAAAAAACACAAATCAATTATTCATCCTTTGCCTAACTGGAATTTTAACCTCAGCATACTTTCTATCACAGCAGCAATAAAACATCCCAAGAGCTGCACTGAGAAGCCATAACACCACCATCTGTTGAGCCCTGGGAACACGAATGAAGAGGAACGTGTATATTTATATTATAGCTCCGCAGAACTTGTGAAAATAGGCCCGTCTTTCTGTTTCACTCTGCATGGAGTAGGCAGTTTCCTTCCAGCTAGATTCTCTGGAAATAATTTCCCTTCGCTCCCTGAAGACAAACAAAGGCGTCTGAATCTGGGACTCGACACAAAGCCGGCGTTGCACAAGTCACTTTTCGTTTCATGCAAACACACACAGCAGCACAGCATGCGGATGTCCGGGATGAAATGTGCATTGAACTGGCGGAAAAAAAAACAACTTGAATTAATGCCATGTCTTTGAGATGTAGTGTGTTTAATATCAGTAGAGATTTTCTGAAAAGCTAAATCACACGTGACGTGCTTATGTCTGGATGCACATCCCCCTCATCTGCATCTCCTCGTCCTCGAGCGAGGCGGATTTAGGAAAAAAGGTGCATGGAGTGAACTGAGGGAGCCGAGTGTACACCTCCAATCCTCCTTTCAGTCTAAATCACTTGTCAGGAAGTCATAAAACGGTATCTTTCTTATAGATGATCAGTCTTTTCACACAATGAAACAAATCTGGAAATTAGTGTCTGTAAGGTTTTCTTTGGTGCGTGGGTGAAGGGAGCGAGTAGGAGACTTTAACTGGGAACTGTTAATAGGATTTACTGGTCACAGTCTGGAAACCAATCTCCAAAAAGCCACGAGTCCAGTGGCGGACTGAAGTCGGAGCAGCGTGCCAAGGAAAAGGTTGCCGAGCTATCAGCGAGCTGAGGAACGAAGGGCACACTATTGGTGAACAAATAACACTCGTAAATTGTTAGTTATACATCTAGAAGGCAGCCGCAGTGAAATCCCCCGTTCAGCTCGCTCCAGGCACTGTTTTTTCTCACTGAGAATCACTCAGATAGTGTGACAGTTCTCTGATGTCTCGCTCCTTGCAAGTGTTTCCTTCCTGCGAGTATAGCAGACAACTTCTTTGTCTCTTCGATGGAGGCTTGCCGGTGCTAACTAACGAGGCTTTTTTTCCACAGCGCATCACACGCAAGCTGCTGCGCATCGCCGTTGAAAGAATCGCCTAAAACTGGGATTGAAATAGCAGGAAGCGTGGCGTGGATGGACATTGCGCTTAAGATGCGTTGTGGTGTTGCAGCTCACATCTGACTCGGTGTCATCCATGCAATTTCCTTTTCTTTGGACAAATTGTGGCGTTCATGTTAAGGAAACCTTTCGACGCTCCATGTGTGATGGATTTTGTGTCGTCTCCTCCTCCTCTACCCATCACCCACTCTCGCTCCACGTTCCACTTTCATTTTTTTTTCCCCTAAGCGAATCGACAGCAGCTGACATCTTTACTAATGCCGCTCTGGGGTCTAATGGTCTGATTCATCAGAAGGACTAAGATGAGTCCTTCAGGCGAAGATCGTTTTAGAAAGAGAAGGGACGGGAGGTAATGTCAAAGTGACGTTGGGTGGGGGGGGGGGTTCAACGCCAATCAAGTCACGGACGACCCCGCAGCTCGTGAATCATCGACACCGCACACCTGTCGTCAAGGTAATGTGTCGTCGCCGGTTGACGTCATCACTCGGCAACGAGGGGCTAAGTCCCTCGAGTTAAGCTACAGAACGCAGATGAGTCACGTCGACCGCAAAATGCGAGCGCATACAAACATGACATTATGAAGCTATAACGAGTGGGTTACAGAAAATACTCCGAGGCCAACGGCCTCTAAAGGTCTTGGCAATTTCCAAATGCTGCCTCAGCTTTAATTACATATTTGTTTCTTGACTTGGAACGTAACTATAAAAAACATTTTTTTGCACCAGAGAGCTGTTGGTCACAGTCCACGGGGATTTAGCAAGTCCTTAATTGTAACCCTGCAGCACAGAGTGAATCAGTATTCTCTATAAGGAACAGGAATAGGTCATTGATCACCTCATCAATCCCAAGGAATCAGTGAGCGTGGAGGTCAGACTTTATATCTAGCCTGCCGCACTGCTGCGTGAGGGGCGTCTCTGTTTAGGACTCCCAAACCTTGGAGCTCGGCGTTGAGGAGGCCGGCATCAGAGCCATGAATCATGGATTCTTAACAACAGACTAGGAAACAGCACTCCCAGAGGGCACCGTCTATACAGTGGACACCCCAGGGCGATATGTGTGCAGAGAGACAACGCGCTCGGTTATGTAATGAGCATTTTGAAAGTGACAGGTAAACCTGGCTGAGTAGCTTTTATTTGAGTCAAAACAGGTCAGTAAATGCTATTTTAAGGGACTGTATGGAAGTTATTGTTGTTGAAAAGAAAGGAAGAGCCTCCACGGCATTAATTGGACTTCAGCTAATGATTATTTTCATTATCAATTTATCTAACGACTACTTCATAAACTTCATTTATCTGTTACTCCTTTGGTCTATAAAATGTCAAGAAATACATGTTTCCATTAAGTTTGTCTGCACTATTTGACCAATAAAGGGCAATAAAGGAGAAGGAGAAGAGAGTTGCACCTGGAGATCCCAGTTGGAGGCTCAGTGGGGTTATCATCATTGCTCTGTATCACATCCCCTCCCCGCAGTTGCCATGGTTTCCGGGGCAGCTGCCACTCACCTACAGTGTTCCTAATTACGGGATCAGTTGAAGATTTAGTTCAATGCGCGTGACGGTTCCGCAGCGCGCAGTGCAGCGCACCTACAAAGCCTCCAGCTGTGAGCTTTCACTTCATGCGCGTGCGTGACCTTTGTGCGTGAGAGACGAGCACGAGCTTGTTAGGCAAACCAGGAAGTGAGAAAAGATGCTGTGAGAATAAAAGCGTCGTGATATATATAATAATAATAATAAAAATAATAATAATAATACACTTATGATAATATCGGGGGAGAGAGAATCTGCATGCTCTCGATTTGCCCACAGATTTGTTTTCCCACGTTTCCCCATGAGATGTAAATGCAATACTTTCATTTTAAGTTTAGGTAAAACATCACCCATCAAACTGAACTCATATTATAATGTTTCCAAAAAATTTAAAAAAATGTGCTGTCTCTTTTTCCTTAATTTTCTAAGAAAATGAACACAGTTTGCTACCATAATAATATAATAATTGTGTTTTTTAAATGCTGAATGTGTATGAGACAGACACACACACATGTGCACACAGACACGCAGGACATTCAAGGACAGTCGCCATGGTGACAGGACCAGCAAACAGGTGTGTGGATCTTGAAGGGGCAGTGGACGTGATTGCGGCACTCTAATCACTTCAGCTGACACGCGCGAGCACGCGCGTGCACGCGGCTTCTGAGAACGGGGTAATTGTGCCCGACTGTGAAAGGAAGACATTTCCGTGTGGAAATATTACACGTGAAGCTGTTTCATGCTTCATTACCACAACAGTCTGATGGGCTTTTGACAGACAGGCCTGCACGGGCAGTTAGGCAACAGCGACCTCTGGTGGTGCCTCGTGAGAATCATCATTTTCTCTTGCAGGCCACGGTCCTCTTTATTGTTTTTGAGTTTACAGGCCTTTATAATGGAGGACATTTTGACATGTCGCAGTGGAAAATAATATTACTTATTCAGAATGTCATGGTTGGTTTTATTTACAGACGATAACGACAACAACAAATCTCAGTTACCTCTCGCCGTGCAGATGGTTTTAAATTCATGTGCCTGCTTTGTAACATATCCATCTGTGAGATTATTTTTTTTTTTGCCACGATGAAAGGGAATCCAGTCTTGCAGCGCTATGCCCATTAAATTTTTTAACAATGTAAGAACACAGGGATCTCTTTTCACATGTTGTTAATGACGTCTCAGTTCCATTAAGTGTCCCAGTGAGCCATCACAATACCACGGTCCTGGAACGGGCTCACCTACGTGGGGTGCACTGGTTTCTAATATTCTCAATTAAAGCTGAGCTTTTCACTGAAACGACCTGCCAGAAATATCTGCTGTGTAAAATTATGAGTTTGATAAACCAAAAACGCTTATTTTTCTAAAAATAGTTGTTTAATAAACAGTTTCACAGCCTGTTTCTGTGAATTAGGCAGAATAATGAGGCGGGCGGTGTTTCTGAAAATGCTACGTTGCACATAAAGTATCTGTAAAACTACAGCCTCGTGCTTTGTGAACAAATATGAACACGTTAACATGCTATAAATTATGCCTCGGCCTTCGTTCTGAGCACGCTCAGATTGGCGTTCTGGTAAATCTACGGCCTCACACGGCCGGCCGTGTGAGGCCGTAGATTATTATCTTTGTCTTTTAAATCGTTGGAGTGAAAGAAAGTGTTCCAGAGAGTGTTTTCTCTCTCTCTCTCTCTCTCTCTCTCTCTCTCTCTCTCTTGTGTGCAGCTGAGGTGTGCAGGAGGTTGTTTTTTTTAGACTGAAATGACTGAAATGAGAACAAATGGACTTTTTGTAACGGAGATGTTTATTTAGACAACTGAATGCATGCCAGAAAGAACTGTGCTACAGCAGCGGTAACTTTCAGCTCTCTCACTGTACTAACTCTGAGGGAGAGAAAACCGAATCAGGGACACACCAAACTTTGGAGTAGTGGTAGAGAACACTATTTGCTCTACATTATTGCATTGACACATTTCTCTTGTCATGTATTCGGAGAGGGGGGGGGGGGGGGAGGGGCACAGGGGGAAATGGGTACCGTTGGGTAGCGTGGATCTCATACAGCTTTGGCCAGAGTATCATGAGTTGTTAATAATCACTGTTTTGGCAAAAAAGGACAAAAGTAAATCACACCTTGCGTTAAGGGAACTTTACCTCTCACACAAAACACGTAAAGAGACGATAAAAAAAGATGCACACTGTAGGTAGCATTCACATGCAGTATAACGTGTCTTCTCCTTCAGACTAAATTTAACTTTTTTTCTCTCCACTATTTCTTAGAGAGAGCCACAGCTAAGGTTTTTTTTTTCAGTTTTGGGGGAATTATCTTACACATAATGGATACTGGATTGAACAAAAGACATGTCGAATGGATTTGGGAGGAAAGGAACACGTTGAGAAGTCGTCTGTTATGAAACAGTCAAAAAGAGACCAAAAATTGTGCTTATCGTTAGTGGGATCTCTATAAAAAAAAATGTTTAAAAAATGTAGCAGTGACACAAAACCCCTCCTCGTGCTCGTGAGTCATTTTCAATCCTTTTTTTTTATCCCCAAAAAGGGATTCCTTGACATTCTTTCAACCAGTTGGTCCATCAAAGTTGTTCTCAGTTGCTGTTGCCATTGTTTCTCCAATATATTGATGAGCCAAAAAAAACAAAAACACCATAATATCAAAAATAAATGCAACCCTTTCACAAAACAATGAGCAATAAATAATAATCAAGTGGTGTTCTTGTACTGTATATGTACTGTATATACACAGATAGTTAAGTTTGTTGTATATATGTACACAAAACAACTGGCAGTCCATTTCAGACTGGGATTTTTAGCATAGCCTACAACTGGAATTCGTGCCCAGATTCTATAAATCCCAGAAAAAGCAACACCATAATAACTTACACAGAATCCTCCAGAGCAGAAGGGATAATGCACAATGAGACTACTATGTTTGCTTGTAATTGTTGCCCCCCAAAAATAGAAGCACTGGTCTGGAAAAGGAAATATAAAATAAAAAATGTAACATTTCTTTACGGTAGAGTGTAAAAAAAAAAAAATTAAAAAAAAGATGGGAAAAAAAAGAAAAAGCGTCTAGAATTCCATAAAATAACTAGCTTATTAAAACATTGATTGACAACAACATGCACAATGCTTCCCCAGTTCTGATGAAGCACTTTCTCTGCACCGTGCCGTGACTTTCCCCGCATGTAATAATGCTTCTGTTTGTTTTATGAAGGGACACAACCCCTCCCTTTGCTCTCTTTAGGGCGCTGTCGTCGTCGAGGTTCTTTTCTCCTCAAACAGTTCTTCAAAATAAGAGTTTTTTTTGTTGTTTTTTTTTCATCCATCCATATCCACACAATCTTGCAGTTCACATGCTTCAGGTCAAAGAGGACGTATCTGTTAATGTCTCCAGAACTGTCCGTTCAGCATACTAAGTCCATATGCTTGCCGAGAAACGCCCTCACTAAACATTTCAGTCCCAGTCTTATTTTAGTAGCTTATGTACAGGAAGTTGAAGTGTCTGCCAGGCAGTATCCTAGGCAACCAGCCATATCCTCACACATTTACGGTTTGCGTTCCAGTATTTCAGTCCTCTGTTGATCTCCGTCCTCTTCATGTGCATTCTCGTATGCGTCTTTGAATTTGAGTTTTTATTGTTTATTACGCGAGTGCAGCTCGTGTCTATCTAAAAGTGTTCTTTTTATTTTTATTTTCATATTTAGTTTTTTTTTGTTTTTTCTGCTGTTGTGATGGCGAGGGTCACTGAATTCTCACATCTGGACACACAATCTATCGAATGCGTCGGTGTGTTTACGTGTGGATGCGTGGGGGTTGTGCTTGTGTGTGTAGATCTGGTTGCATGTGTGCATCTCTGTGCTTTTTTTTCTTTTCTTTTCCCCTCTTTCTCAAACGCTTCGCGGGGGTCTTTGAAGCTCGTGGGTCCTCCTGTTGCGTCCCTTCTTATTTTCCTGCATCCGTCTCCACTTGGCTGTGTGCTGGCTGCTCGCCCTAGACCCCCCCGCAGCCTGAGAACCAGCCTGGCTGCCCTGCCCCTTCTGGCCGCTCTGCGTCTTCTGATTGTTCTTAGGTGTCTGGACACTCAACATACCCAGATTTGGTTGAGCTTTCTGGAGAGTCTGGTTTCGCGCCGACCCTTCCACCGTCGGCCCTCCAGCCTGGGGCCCTGGCCTGCTCTGCGGTGGACTGGCTTGCTGCTTCTGGGCGTTGGGAGCTAAAGCTTTAGGCCGTAGCGCAGGGTTTGAACCGCCGGTGCCGTCGGGTTTACCCTGACTGTTCCCGTTGGGCGTCTTCACCCTCTTCTGTTTGCGTTCTTTCTTCCAAACTCGATCGCAAAACTCTTCCACGCTGTTGAGGTCTGGGTGGTCCAAGAGAGACAGGAAATCGCGATACCACAGCCTGTGCTTGGGAGAGTGACCGACCCCGCCTCCTGCGCCGGGAAGTCGGGGTAGGATGTCACCCAGTTTCTGGACAGGGACGACCTGGAGGTTGAGGCGCAGGAGGGTCTGGATGAAGCCGTGCTCCACGGCCTGGCAGTGGTAGGTACCCGAGTCGGACTGGGTCAGACTGCGTATGAGCAGGCCCTGGTCTGTACGCAGCACCCTGTCGTCTAGCTTGATCTATAAAAGGAAACAGAAGAACAAATAATAATAAGAGCAGCATATCGGAACCAACATAAAAGGCAAACAGATGCGTTCCCCGTCGGGACCGGAGTTTTCTAGAACTGCCAGATTCTACAATTGATTCCACGTTTCAGGACATAAAAATACTTTTGCTTGAAATAAAAAATGTTTTTTAAAAAGCACGCGATGTCTTGGTAGCGGTGAAAATAAACCCCAAAACTATTTGTGATGTCATAAAGTCACGCTTGAAAAAATGAGCACAGAGAAACGCCGATGAAAAAAACAGGCTTTCAGTGTCAAACTCAACACGTGCATTGTGTTAGCGCAGTTCCAGGACAAGCGAGGCACATGTTGGGTTGGACGGACAAAGGCACTGTGTGAAAAAATGCACCCACATTATTAATCTGAAAGAGGCTATTGTGGAGCAGCAGCGAGGGTCAGTGACGTAGGAAGAAACACAAGATAAGATGTTTCTAAAAGATCAAATGATTGTTTTCCAGAAAACCCCTTCAACATCATATTATAATGATTTGCTTCCGATAAGCCATAATACTCATTTATCTGTCTGATTGTATTTCTTCGCATCATCGTCAGTGCCCAAAACCACGTGGGGGCCCTGAACGCCACAGTAGAAAAGTCAGGCGAGCTTAATTAGTCACATCAAAAGGGTCAAAAGTCAATCTGAACATCCACACCCCCTGGGTTACCACCCTTTACATGTCACTGAGGTTAAAGGCCACAGAGGTCAGAGGTCAATACACGATAACACAGACAAGGAAAGGTGTGGCCATGTTTTGGTTTGCAGCAGTTTGAATTAGTGTGACATTGAGCTCGAGTTCACATCGGGGTACGCGTGTGCTTTACGATTACCCGGTTGAGAAACACACACACACACACACACACACACACACACACACACACACACACACACCTCGTGCTTGCGGTCCTCGCCGGGCTTCTGCAGCTGCCAGTACGTGAGTGCTCTCTGAGACTTTGGGCTGCACTCGAGGAACATGCTGCTGTTCTCCACGCCGTACACACCGCGGTCCTCCACGCCGCCTCCTACGCCGTCCGTGTCGTCTACTCAAACCGAAACACACACAGGGGGTTAGGAGTGTGTGGCGAGAAGGGGAGAGAGTGTGTGTGTGTGTGTGTGTGTGTGTGCGGTGGTCGTTAAGGTACCGTGATGCTGAAGGTCTGAGCATTGGGAGAGAGGGTCTCCGTTTCTGATGTCCTGTCGTCTGGTTCGCCTGGGGAAGAAACCACAGTGGGAGTTAATGGCAGAAGAAGGGGCGTGTACAGGTAACGCACTGGTAATGCACTTCTCACATGTTTTGCTCTCTGTACTGTTTGTTTCCAACCACTAGGGGGCAATGTCACACAATACTGTTCCACATGCAGCTTCACTTGCGTTTTAAGGACTGAAAAGGGGTTATTTATTCAACCTCTGCTCCACTGTTAAATCACATGAGTGAGAAACAAAAAACTAAATCATGGTAGAATTTTTAGGACAAATAAACGACGCGCTTCATTGCCTTTCAGATGAACCGTTTATTATGAAACACACACAGCATTGTTTCGCCCCTCGAAATGAACTCGTGAAAAGCAGCCCCGCTCTTATGATATGAAAGTCCACTTTGTCATTCAGATTTTATTTTATTTATTTATTTTACAGCCGTTTTCATAGCCATAGCCTTTCCTGACGAATTGCAAATGTGTCTCCCCCCCTTTGTTCCTAGTTGTCATGGTCCCCCGATTGGTGCGCCGCACACATCAAAGCAGGAAGAGGTGGCGTAAGTCAAAGGTGAGGCGAGGGTTGGGACGAAAAGGAAATAAGTGAAATGTTCAGCTCGTGTAATGAGAATGCTGCACACAAAAATATGGCCACTAACATCCCTCCTCCTTTTACTTCTGTGTGCCGTCTATACATTTTTGGACACTCGTCTTTCTGTCTCTTTCTCACACATGTCCTTTCCTCTGTACGCTTCCTGGGCTAACATTCCTGTCTCTTTTGGCCGTCTGAGCACGTGCGGGCCGGGTGTCTGGTTCTCATTCTGGAAAGGGAAAATATTTGCAGTGCAGAGGAGAGCCGAGAAGGAGCCCGTCCCGGCCTTAACCGCGGGGTGTGCCACCTCCCTTGTAACCCTGCCAAGCTGGAGTATACCCGCTGGCCTACTTCTGCTGGTGTGAGAAGTTCTGGATGAATGAGACGCAGGGGTGTAGTGCTACGTGTGTGTGCGTGTGTGTGTGTGTGTGTGTGTGTGGGCTGCGGTGGTCAGCCTAATCCTGCTAGATACAGCAGAGGGTAATTTGAGGGTGTGTATGTTCATACCTCCTGGCTGCAGTGTGAAGCGGTTAGACGGCTCCTGTTGGCTATAATTTAGTGTGTGTTTACTTGTGTAATGTATGTTCCTGTGCGTCTTTTCATTACTCTGTGTGTGTGTGTGTGTGTGTGTGTGTGTGTGTGTGTGTGCACGTCTTGGCTGCAGGGGCGATGGCATCACAACTCTGAACAACTGTTGCTGGCAGAAGTTATAACCCAGGTGGCTGTATTTGTACCTCTTGGAATGCACACTTGGCCTGCGTGTTTTTTAATGACTGTGTTTTGTGCCCGCGTGTGTAATATTCTAACTCCTGATTACTTCCATGTTTAGATGTTTTGGCATGTACCGTTGGAACCTTTTTTTTTTTTTTTATTATCATTATTCGCAGCTAAAAAAAAAAAAGTCTGGTTGAGGTCTGAGGTAAAAGGAACAACATTGTATATCAAGACGCCCCCCTTGAGCAAAGCATTTAAAGCCGATTGCATCATCGTACTGCAGGTGCACTGATAACTCCCAGGTGTGTGTGTGTGTGTGTGTGTGTGTGTGTGAAGAAGGCATCGACTTAAAGGCACAGGATGTTGCTGAAAAGAAGCACGCGGGTTCAAGAGGCCTCTCTGAGGATGAATAAAGGTCATGTGTTTGATTGCGTGCGCATGCTCCTACCTCTTGGCGGTAGGAAAGTATCTCGAGCACTCGCTGCCGTCCCAGGCGCAATAAGGGTCTCTGGCCAGGCAGCACTCTGCGCAGGCTTTCCCGTACACCTCGCAGCGATGTAAAGACATCTGCGACACGCCCAGGCCAGAGCCGAGGTACAGCTGTTGCTGTGGGAGCAAAAGAAAAGGTGTAAAACTTGAGTATTCCTGTGAGGCTCAGTTGGAAAAGGCTCTTAAAGAAAGGTGGTTGTGGCTTTTTGGGCTCTCAGTGGGCACATTACAGATCTTTGTGTTTTGGATATCATATATTGTTTAATGGCCCAGACGTTCTCACTCTTTAGTTTCACTTCTGGCGCTGTCGACAACTTCTGGATAAATGATTATGTGTGAAGAGCAAGTCCTTACCTGCTTGGTGGACAGCTCCATAGCAGTAATGGGAGTGGGCTCCTGCACAAAACAAATACAGCATATAGCTGATTTACTACCACATCTGTGGACGTTGCGTTTATTTCTATACGGGCGTCAATTTTCAACGTCTTACCCTGAAGACGGTCATCTCTTCGAGCACCACCTCTTCCAGGTCGTGCCAGCTCTCTCTGGGTATTGTCACCACCTTCAGTACCGTGCCCACGTCTGCAAGAAATATTGACATTCAGACCCAGTATATGTATTATATATATATATATATATATATATATATATATATATATATATATATATATAAAAGGCTGTTTTTTTTCTTTTTTTTTTAAATCAAGTATCAATAATCTTTGTTTGCTATTAAAAGAAGTTCAGTGTGTCTTTTGGAATATGTAAACTTGCTTAATGTGTATTGTAAAGATATGACGATTTCTCTCAAGTCAAAGAAGAATAAAAAAAGTTACTATTTTCATGTTCGAGCTGTTTATATATATATATATGTATATATATACAGTAAATTTAGAAATATCTAAGAGCTTATGTGTATGGGGGACATACAACGCTGCGTGCTTTAAAACATTTTTAAACAAATTATTATTTTCTTGTGAAAATACGTAAAAAAAATGCAGAACAATCAACCTTAAATACCACGTATTTAAATAATTCGTATTGAAAAATACACGGCAACGTCAAACGTTGAAGTTGCGCACCTGTCCCGATGAACATGACGTCATACTGTCCGTCCTCTGCCTCCACTCTGTCCACGACCAGCTGGGAGAACTGGTAGTCCACGTCGGTTCGCACCATGATGGGACGCCCGCCTATCGGGTGCACTGGGTTGTACATGGCTGGGTGACCCCTGGCGAAGGTGATGACATCATCGGGGAGGTCCTTGGTGGAGTCGAATCCCCCGAATGTCTTGCTGGGGCACTGAGAATCAGATCAAAGCGGAATTTTACTTTATTACTCGTAAAATCACTACCTTTGTGGACATTGTGGACATTTGTTTAAATGGAGACTCACAGTGCCCGGGCGGGGGTAGGGCACCCTCCCCTGGAAAGGCACCCATTGGTAGTTGGGTCCATCTCTGTGGGCGTAGGAACCCAGGAAAACCCTCCGGATGTCGGCCATGTTGTACATGCACACCGCCGAGCCTTTAAAGATGTTACTGCGGAGGAAAGAGACGGAGACGCTCTTAGAAGGGGATGAGAGACGGAAAAGAAAAAGAGTTCAAAGATCAAGGGAGGGAGTGGGCGGTGGAATCAAGAGAGAAAGGGATTCATAAGCAATCGGTCACAAGATTAGGGATTATAAGAGCTTGTGAAATACTGAAGAAAGACAACAAAATGACCCCCCCATTCAGTGTAGGAATGACAGATTGGAACTTCTCTCCGATTGCTTCCAGCCACTTGAGAACAGACAGGAATTTGGGCACACCACCAACAAAACGGAAGACCTGGTTTCAGAGCATATTTGAAAATCCCCTTCAATATTTTGTGAGCGCTCGCTGGAGCCAGATGAGTGGATTTCTTTTAAAAGCAGGCAAGGTCAATCAATCATGCAATGTAAAAAAAAAAAAAAAAATGACATTTTGTGAATATTATTTCAATTCTCATACCCAGGTCATCCAGAAGACAAGCGATTTGAGCTGTGACTCATTACAGTGGAACATTTGGGAGTTTCACAGGAATATTCCCGAGATGTGTATATATATATATATATATAAAATATATATAAAATATATATAAAAGAGTCATTCAAATATTCCTGTGGCGATTGTGACAAAGTAAACTGTTTAAATAAGTCCATTAACCTTACCACATATAAGGGGGATTCATTTCATTATTTTTACAGACTTGTAATTATTAGTTTGTAGGTCAACATGTTCAAAAATCAAGTTCATTCATCAGCTTTTAGTCACTTTGTTTTTACAGATGGCAGATTTTGATTCGTACAGCCAGTCTCTTGCAGAGGCAGGAACCAAACGCTTGAATGAGAGTCGGCACGTCCTTTGTCTTGCTGACTGCAATGGGAAGTTGTATCGGACTAATTAGGGATGTGGCTGGCGTAAACACAGCCGACAGTACTCACCAAAGCATGGACGATGAATGGATTAAGCATTCGAAAAATGTTAATTACAGAGAAATTCAATTAACTCCAGGAGCCCCCCCCCCCCCCCCCCCCAAAAAAAAAAAAGGACACTCCAATATCCTATGCTTAAGAAGAAGGACGGAACATGTGTTCGAGCTGATACACACAATTTGAGAGAAAGGCACACGTATTCAGTCGACCCCACAAAAAATGCACACACACACACACACACACACACAGACACGCAAACAGTCCAATCAAACATTGATCTGTCACTGGCAGCTTCTTTGTGCCTCATTAAGCAGTGATATTAAAAGCCGGTCCCTCTGAATCTCTGCTCTATTCATCTCTGGAAAGCAGCCACTTAGAAAACCAATTAAACCACTCTAATTCCTCAATGCCCCATAATTGAATTTTAAAGCATGCATGTGTGTGTGTGTGTGTGTGTGTGTGTGTGTGTGTGGAGGAGAGGAGGGGGGGGGGGGGGGGGGGGGGGGGGGGGGGGGGGGGGGGGGGGGGGTTACGTAGGTGTACACCGACCTCTAGCTTTGAATACATCTCCAGCTATACGGGCCTCTGCTGATGCAAGGCGCCTGTCGGTATGCGTTAGCTTGCGCCGCCGCGCTATTCAGCGCGTCTTATCATTAGCCGTGATTGATGGTGAAGTGTTTGTCCTCCTTTCAAAGCGGTTCGGAGACACCGCTGGACACAAAATACCCCCCCGCCCCCCCACCGCCTCCATCCCAAATGCAAATTCATCATCATCATGATAAGTGCCACCATCTGTGCCATTTCAACTCACTTATCTACACTGCCCCATGCCTTCACCTCTCCACATGCTTCAATAGAGCCCCGCCCGGCCTTCTGAAAACCCCATTCAAGTCTGGGGCGGCGGCCAAGGGAGAGACGCGCGTTCCTGCTGAGTGAATATCGTGTTTCTTTCGCTCCCTCCTCCTTCATAATCTAATTTCCCTCCAAGCCTCTGCCAAGGTTTCAGTAAAAAAAAAGAAGAAAAAAAAGAAGGTGGGGGGGGGGGGGGGGGGGGGGGGGGACAGGTAGCGAGAAACGGGCTAAAAGCAATCTCCATCCTGAGATGTTGGGGAGGGGGAAACCATATGAGGGGGAAAGCAACCATAAGACACCTGTAAGTGGATTACGGGACAGGGATTGCTGTCTGGGAATTTGACGGGGGCGGGGGGGGGGGGGGGGGGGGGGGAGGGCACGCTTGGTCGCTCGCATCCTGCCATGTGATTTAAAATGGTTAGGGAATTACAGATAAAGGCTGAGAAACAGAGGAATATGAAGCGCTGTGTGTTTTTCAAATACAGAGGAAATAACTTATTTCTGATCTCCTAGCAACAAAAAACAAATACGATAGTACCGGCGCCGGTCTCAAAGGGACGCACATTTTGGAGGTCATATGAAAATGATGGGTCTGTACCTGGATGTGGTGAATACTGCGTATATGACTGGGTTCTTTGGATCCTTGGAGCTCATGAGAAACACATCCTCTAAAAAAAAAAAAAAAGCAAGAATGGGTCAACGGTGATGTTTTTGTCATCAGCATTTTTGAAAGAGATACAAATAATGAACACACACTTACGCAGCTCATCAAAGTGTGTATCGATGCCGTTGACCCCTGGCACTGAACACATTAGCCGGGCCTTGAGGAAGGTGGTCCACTTGTTCACCAGACTCCTGTGACCTCCCATGTCGTTCTGTGTTTACAAACCCCAACCCCCCAAAAAAAAAAAAAAAAAACTCAATACATTTTCTTTTCAGTAGACTGTGAGACGTTTTTGTTGTTGTTGTTTGTATGTGTGTGTTGTTACCTTACACAGTTGTCCTATCCTGGCGATGGTCGCCTTGCCAGTGTGCTCTCCGTCCATGGCGTTCTCCTTGAAAAACAGAAAGATCTTATCGTCTTCAGTGTTGTCACTTTCCGGGATCAAGTGAACGCCTATGAACCTGGGGTCTGGAGGAAGGGGGGGGGGAACAAATGAAGCACAGGAAACGACGTAGCACGCAGTAAAATATCCAAACGTTTGTTCATACACACACTTCAATCCCACACAAAGCTACACAAATGTCATTTTAGGATCCAACCCCCCCCCACCCCACCCCGGCCCCAACGACAATCCTTTCACCCCTATTTTACACCTCCAAAACCTAATCCCCCATGATATTCTCCAGTCACGGCTCAGTAACAACAGCCATTCACTTTACACACTGGTGTTACAGTATCTGACTTTACCCCAAGTGAACGCTCCAAGTCCAAATCCCACATAACTCCTTTCTCCAGGCCACATCCCCACCAAACACACATGGCTCTGATTCCCCCCCCCCCCCCCCCCCCCCCCCCCCCCCCCCCCCCCCCCGGTACACACTTGAATAAATTTATCTCGACCTTAAGAGAGGAAATCAAAGCTAAACGGGGGCGAGATGCCTCCGAGTTGAAGGGGCAGAAGGACCAGCGGCGGCGGCGTGGCACGTAAAACGAGCCTGTGTCTGGGAGCTCGTGGGGGGGGGGGGGGGTGGGGGGTTAGCCGGGTTAGCCGGAGAGAAACAAGCCGTGCCATGTTACGCCTCCATGGCCGTTTAGGATATAGAGTAGCTGTGAAAAAGACCAGTGTGGCCAAAGTGGGAAGTAGATTTATAAGCGCTGCGCGGGTGCGAGACCTCTGGTATGAATCATGTACCCCACACACACCTCGTAGCTCTGTTGTGAATATGTGCCATTTAAATGTACACATTCGTAAATTCAACGTCGCGTGCCCTCGCATGGCTTCTGCCGGTGTCGCCGACCATTGAGCTCATTTTATATACAATTTATTACTTTTATTCCCAGCGAAAGGCCACTGTATTCATTGAATTAGAGGGCATTAAAGGGGCGAAGGGATGTGTAAATGCATTGCATGAATAAAAAACCAAGCCAAAGCTATACCATTTAACCCTAAATCCTTTTTTTTCTTTTTCGAATCAACTACTGAGAATTAATTCCCGAGTGTCTTTCTCGTTGCATTTGAGCACCATGTAACTTTGTTGATAAAAGGCTCAATAGAATATATCCCCGTTCCCAGTAATCCCGTGCAATTACATATCCCCCCTTTTGTGGAGAAGGAGTTGGATTTTGCCGGGCCCGAATGCCCCCCCCCCCCCAAGGTGAAAGATCGATGGGGATTAACGCTGTAACAATGGCTTCTCCCTTTTTTGAATCGCTCTTTATTAATATGTCACAGCAATCAGCGCTGCATAGAACAGCGTTTGTGATTCCTGATGGTGCTGGGGGGTGGAAAAGGAGGGGGGTGGGGGGGGGGGGGGGGGGGGGGGGGGATGAGAGGAATTTGACTCCACTACAGGAAAACAGCTGAGAGCGGATTAGTTCTGTGGGAAAGAGGGGGGAAAAGGGATGGCACAGCTTGAGGGAAAGGTTCAAACTGACCTTTTGAGGCTCCCTAAGTCCTCCGCGGTGCCGAAAGATAGCCAGACAGTCAATAACCCCTCACTGCCGCGCTAATCTTACGAGCGCAGGCAAATCCGGTGACTTTGTGAATGGGCTCTGATATCTGATGTCTGGCACATGAATGGAAATGATTGGAGACTTGAAGGCTTGTGAGAGAATGTAATGCTTCAATGTCCATTGAAAAGCTCAATGGTGTTCTTTCTCCAAAAAAAAAAAAAACGGCCAATGACGAGGGTTTTTTTTTTTACTGAACAGTAGAGGTTATTGTGGCCCAATTTTACTGTCATAGTCGCATTTGTTTGGAGTCTGTGAGGTTTGAAAATGTACGTTATCTAGTTTTTTTTGCAAGTCTGAACACTATTAAGTTCAAACGTAAGCTTGGAGAATGAAATGGCGTCTTAAAAAACAGGAAAAGGCAACATATTTGTGAAACCCAGTATATTAAGCAACTCCCTTACTAGAAAAACTAGTTTGTGCAAAACATAGATCATCTTTTTTTCAGGGAAATTTAATTTCTTCAGGAGTATTCATTGATACTTTCTTCACATGCATTTTCTTTGGTGTTTTTTAAAAATGTTTTACCATTGAGCCATCTTGAATCGTGCTGCTCTGTTCTAATTGGATGATGATCTCCCAGGGTACGGAAAATAGCAAAGTCCCTTCCCATGAAATCAGCAGATGTGCCAGAGTACAGCTCTCCATCTGTTAGTGAGAAAATTGTAGTTAGGAACAAATGACCATTTCTGAAGTGAATGTGTACTTCCTGGAACTAATCAAGGCGGAGATCAAACTCACCGATCAGAAGCGAGGCCGAGAGCATTTTGGGGTCGTAGGGGCTTTTCCCGCGGCCGTTCTCGAAATGCGAGGCCAGTCGAAAGATGTTTTCCTGTGGTGGAAAGGGGGTCAAAGTTCAAAACGAGGCCAGTGAAAGCCACATTAAGCCCGGGCTGAAGGTACATTTATAGCCCGTGTTTCAAATTACACCGTTTGGGATGCGACACGGCCTTTAGACGCGATTTGATTACGGATCAACAAAAACAAACAAAAAAGGAATAATGGAGAATAGGGATCATGCAGCAAAAGCACAGCTCACCCCCAGACTTCAATAGAATTTAATAGAATAAAAGAAAATACACAAAAGGGAGACCCAACTTACTCTGTTTTCTTTAAATCAATGACTGACAACACTACTTTAAACTCAAGTGAACTCATGCGGGGTCTTCTATACTGAAAACCGGCATGGTGCAAACACACATCCCCCCCCCCACCCCATTGTCGGACTGCAGAACCCATGCTGGTGCATTGATTAACCCGGAGACCTTTATCAAGATGACTGATTAAACTTTTATGCAGGGGGAGCGCTTGTTTAAATTTCCAACAGGCTTTTTTTTTTGCACTTCTTTCTTACAAAGGAAACCATCGATGAGAAGATAATCGATGAAGGGAACGGTTACTGCTGCGCTGGACAGAAACGCGTGCATGTGTTTGCGTGCGAAAGCGTGCACTTAGTGCAGTTGCTGTGCACTAAAAAACAATTATTCATGCGGTCATTAGTTTGCACTCGTGTCACACTTCATGAACTCGTCAATGGACGCCCAACTGAGCTCTAAATGACCTTTTTTCCATATATGTAACTGTTTAAAACATGTAGGAAATAAAAACAAGAGCATTTGGTGAATCAACATTGATGTATTACCTCTGCCCTCTTGCCCATTTCCAGAAAAGAACAGATGGGGTGGAAGGCTCCTGTGCCACAGATGTACAGGTGGGTCTGGTTGAAAGGTTGGAGGACCCGGATGAAGTTAGAACACTCCTTCTGGAGAAAAAAAAAGTACAATTTCATACATCTGGCAAAGAGATTTTAATCCATTTTGTGTTTGCAATACTTGTCCCTGTCTATATAGTGATACTTCCAGTGTATTATATAGCCTTATAAACCACGTGAAACTTGTTTTTAATGAAATAGATTGCATGTTAGCATTGATTTGCAAAATAAAAAAAACCCCTCCATGTCATAAAGTTTGAATTAAGTTTGATCCTTTATGAAAATAGCATTGGCACTTTTAATAGAGAAAAAAAATAAGTGCTGCGGTGATTCAATTGAAAATAGAGACTAATAGGAAGCAGGATGGAGAATAAAGAAAAGCTCTGTTGGAATTCCCTTTAAAGCGGGGACTTTCCAGTTGGAGACTTATGAAACGTAGTATCCTTCAAGAAAAATCCCACCTGTAAGTCAAATCAGGCACTCGGATCTTTAATGATCCATATGTTTGAATTTACCGGGGGTGTTTAGGTTGGCTCTCCAGCGCATGTTGATAGTCCCAGTGGTGTGAGACTGTTTATCAGAGTGCTAATCAACAGGATCGGATAATGCAGGAGGGATATTAGCAGCCTGGAGGAGTTGATTTGGGTACATGTGGTTCGGAGATTAGGCCGGAGTTTGCCTTATTATGAATACATGCTGAATATCCACGTGACAAATAAGTAGATGTTTGCCTTTTTGGGGGGGGGGGGGGGGTTTTGAAAACGCAGCTCTCACATCGAATCCCATGCCAAATTACCGTTCTCTCTCTCTCTCTTCCTCCCTTTGACACATGCATCTCTTCAGGCTTCTAGACCTCACAGACACTTCAGTTTTTATGATTTGATTGTGTCCCTCGTATATGAGACGTGAACTGATTTGAGGCTTCACTGTGTTCAGGTTGGAGTGATGACAGAACCAAATTAACTCTGGGATTACGCACTGCTTAGACTCCCCCCCCCCCAAAAAAAAAAAAAAAACTTAATTTCCTGCAATTACTAAAGAGTTTGATATTTTTGAAAATGTATGCTTTATCGCTGCATCGGCTAACTGGCCTGTTAGCTTATGTTAGTATAAAGAATGATATGAGAGTAAAAGCATATAAAACCCACAGTAAAACCACTAATGGTCATTTTTTGTACTTTGGGTTTCGTATGATTACATAAACCAGATATATGAGATATATATATGTCTTGACTTGGGACAGAGCCAGAGAAGCTGGTTTCCCGTTTCTTTTCCGCTAAGCTAGCTGAGCTAACTGGCTACCAGCTACATCGTCAAATTGACCGCACAGAAATGATATCAATCTTCGTGTCTCAAATAAGCATGTTTTCACTCAACGTCCCCAAAACTATTTATATATTGTGAAAACCTAATATCAAATATTAACTTGTACAAAACCGTAGCTTGCTAGTAGTTTTCTAACTGACCTGGGGTTCATTCAAGCAAGCCACACCTTTAAACTGTGCATGTTATCATTAACCCAACAGCATTAGAACATTTCACTACTGCTTAGTTCACAGACTAAACTTCCATGATTTCTTGTGGCTGACCTCAACCCTACAAGTCTGTGTGTCTGTGATTGTGTGACTTAATGACTTTACCCTCTGTGTGTTTTCGACTGTTGAACAGCGGGAGCTCATGTTCCCCCACATCATTCTCACAACCCTATTATACGCATTTCACCAACTCCTATAATCCAATGTCAGGACTGTTTGGGATTTTACGTGGCTGTCTTCGAGTTAGACTCATTAGCTTACGTGGTAGGTAAGTTACACAATAAACACTGACGGACGTTTGTTATGCAAGTCACTCAAACGGTTGGGCCCCCAGGTTAAAAAATGGTTTCCCCCGATCACAAACCATGTCATTATGTGAAAACCACAACACCCGCACAGGATAAATGAGTCATTATTGGATCAAACTAATGACTCTATTTGGACTGGGTGTTGATGATGACTTTTCCGTTGGAGAAAAGGACAGATTTGCATGTGGGTTTGTGTATATATATATATATATATATATATATATATATATATATATATATATATATATATATATATGAGTTGTGAGCATTTTGAGATTATAGTGAGGTCTCTAATTTAATATGGAAAAATGCATTGGAAATGAAGGATAGCTTTCCTTTAATATCTGGAATATCTGGAAAAATACTCAGAAATAACACGAGGCAGTTCTATAAAACTGTGAATCCAGTATCTGGACCCCTTTTCGTTGGCTGAAACAAATGCAACGACCTGGGCCGTGTTACACACTAGTCCTGCCAAAGGAGAATGATACAGCCGCGAGGCATTTTGGATGGAGGGCAGCTGTTGCATTTGTTCTGCGGCTGTAAATTGTGGTTTTGGAGAAATGCATCACTTTGGGGTGCTCCGAATGCTTTGGTTAATGTCCTAATCAAGGTCTCTCCCCTCGCTGCACTCGTTTTCTCTCGAAGGGTAAACATTTTCACAGCACGCGAACACCTCATCATTGTGTTTCGGGTGATTTTGTGCGCTGCCAGAAATCTTCCCTTTTCCACGGTGCAAAGGGGAGCGAAGGTGTAGTGTTGCTTTGTGTTTTTGCGAGAAATCCCCACAAAAAAAAAAGCTGGGCGGGTGAGTTGGACTCAAGTAAAAAAGCTCTGTGATTTAAAAATGACTACGTAATTCTGGATAATCCTAAACGCTGCAGCCGCTGCACTCCGGACTCATCCAGCCATGAAATTAAGATCAGATACAACACGGAGAGGGCCTAACCAAACGGCAGCACAGAGATAACACACGCTAGCACCGCTGTGCACACAAACAAAGCTGGTGGGCATACGGTACGTGTTCGGGGAACTTGTGCACATGTGAGCTAACGCGCGCATGTGAGCTAACGCGCGCATGTGAGCTAACGCGCGGCCTCAAACAATACACTCCCACATTAAAACAACTCTGAGGTACTCTCGACGTTAAACTGTACGTCAGTGGGGGATGGCCGATAGAGAGGATAGTGTGCCAGAGGTAAGATACAGCATGGTGTACTGTACTATCACTTAATCTATCGCACAGGGGCGGCTTGATCCAGGCAACTTCTCCCGTGCTGTATTGCGGCATTCCAGAGAAATTTGAAGAATTACAATGGATGCAGGACAGACATATAATTGGTGTCACGATAGAAGCATACAAATTGTAAGGGGAGAGCTCAAACGATGATGAACGTGGACTTACCCCGAGGTCTTTCCCGGCCCACTTGCATTCATCCCGCTTCGAGGGGGTGGCAGGCCACGCAATCTGTTTGCGAAGGAGAGAAAGTCATACTATGACGGAGGTTCAGGAGTGCGGACATTTGCATGTGAAACTAGGGGGGAAAGGCGGTGAGTCGGTGCCAGAAATCAGCGGAAATCAAGATTTGTGTAATCCCAGGAGAATGAATTTGGATATGGTCGTGCTTTATTTTGACAAGTTACTCACGCCGTTATTTCCCCATTTATCACAGGTCACATCCTGAGAGTTGCTTTAAAACAGTATAGTGATAGACTGCATTAAAATGTAATTGAACATGAGAATAACTGAGATAAAAAATGTGCTGTATTTATGTGAAATTTGATCAATTACATATGGGAGGAAGACATAGAAATATTACCCTCTATATTGCATTTGCTGTGTCAATACAGGCATTTGTATATGGTCTAAATATGAATTCTGGTTCAAATTATGGCATGTGAAAAGTTAAACTCCGTTCTGCAGCTTAAATCCCGAGCATATGGTTGTACTTTTCACTTCAAATATGAAGCGAAAGCAGTCGTTTGCTACTTTTGGAAAAGACGCACCATGAACTAAATCATGGCGTTGTACCGTCCTTAAGGCGAGTCTATCCGGTGTCACATGAATTATACACACAAATGGGGCGCACAAAGGTACATGCGTGAGCAAATCATTATATATTCAAAAAAAACGGGGGCGATTGAGCTCGTTTTTTTTTTTTTTGCTGGTGGCCACGCAGATGTGGTAAAAAAAACAAAGGAAATGTATGCACATGCATGTACATGCATTATTATGTCCATGTAACACACACACACACACACACACGCAATTACAATTCCTAATTCTATTCCGAGACTTTATCTCGTCTCTGTATCAAGCTGAGATTCTCTCTCTTGTGACTCTGCATGGTAATTACACCTAAATGTGCTTAATCACTGCTTTTTGGGCCTTTATCTGATAATGATGCAAAGATCAGAAAAAAAATAGCTGGAAAAAAAAGGGAGAACAAAAAAAAAAAAAACACACCAGAGCCAAGGGCAAAAAAGAAAAACGGAGACACACTCTCTCTCTCTCTCTCTCTTTCTCTCTCTCTCTCTCTCTCTTTCTCTCTCTCTCTCGCTCTCTCTCTCTCTCTCTCTGCATTGACTATGCATTTTTCAGCACTTTCATTCCCCTGCCCAGCTCGCTGCAGCCTGCAGGCAAGTCAATGTCAGTCTTGTGTGTCTGAGAAAGCAGCCTGAATCTGATAAAAAAAAAGAAAAAAGAAAGCCTGTTAACCTAGTCCAGGTGGAGTAATGGAATTATGGACAGCCCTGTCTGGAGGAGGGGAGAAAGAGGTGGTGTAATGGACTCCAGAGGGAGCAGCAGGAAGAGAAAGAGTAGAACAGTGAAGGGATGCGGAGAGAAGAGAAGAGTCTTGAACGTTACCTGTTTGTGGTCTCTGTTGATGTTGACGAGGTCGAATGAGAAGATGTGGTCCTCGGCTCCGACCAGCAGTCTCCCTCGCTCCTCGTCCAATAGGAAAGCGTCGTAGCTCGAGCTGTTGGCCAAGCCGTTGAAAGTGACGAGGTTACTGGACTCTAACATCTCTGGAAGGGGAAACAGGAGAAGGAGTTAGTGTTGGTAAACAAAAGGTTAAAAGATAACAGTTTGAAAAATGAGGGAACAAATCCCACGTGTGTGCAGTCCACCCACAGCAGTGAGAGAAGTTAATAAACTAAAAGTCTGCACTATATGGTGTAAAGATGTGTGGCAAAAAAATGTTGTATAAAATGTATAAAATTCCAATTATTCATTATTAAAATATGTGACCCCCAGTGTCTCCTAAATTGAGCACTTAATTCCAATATTTGTTTTTGTCTTTGCCTCAAAGAAAGAAATGTGAGCGCGTCCACAATCAAGACGCCCCGCGTGAAAATCAGCGACTTTATCTTTAATTGCTTTTTACACACACACGTGCACACACACGTGCACACACACACGTACATACACACGGACGCACGTCAGTCAGGTATAGCGTGAGACACTTCAAGTGAGCACAGCGTGCCCCAATCAGGGATCCGGTTCAGCCTTTTCAGCCGTGTGATTGGTTGAATAATTCATACGGAGTCAAGGCCAGGGGAGACACCGTGTGTGTGTGTAGGTAAGTATGTGTGTGTGTGTGTGTGTGTGTGTGTGTGTGACATGTAGCTGTAAACGGGTCATTGTGTAAATCCACACTGACGAGTGTGTGACTGCACATGGCTGTTCCATCCAGGTGTGCAGAGTGTTTATTAAGTTTATACTAACAATATGCAGCCGTCTGGCCAGACCTCCGACGCTGGGTTCATATTTAACCACCGTGAGTTCCGTCTACTCTGTTATTACATTAACAAATAACCACACTCCCTTCCGGAGACCAAGTTGAACCCCCCCCCCCCCCCCCCCCCGATTGAATTTGGGGCCAGTGAACCTCAATGTGCCTCAGCGCATATATCAGTTCATTTGTATTCATTCATCATTTTTACAATGATTAGCATAACTAGATTTCAACAGTCACAGGCGGTTGCAGTGCAAACCAGTAAATCCATGGAGTGAATCCATGAAAGATCCAGAATATCTATCTTCATTCAGCGTGCATTCATAATAGCACGGAAGCAATTAGTTAATCATTTGATCAGCAGAAAATTAACACGCAAGCCATTTAGAGGATTTATTAATCACGTTTGTCAATTATCAAGTCAAAACACCAAACGTGATCTCGCTCTAGCTTTTAAAAAGCTTTTTTCTTTGTTTTACAGAACCGTAAATCAAGTATATGTATGTATTTCCTTTTATCTGAAAAATTGTAACATACCCTTTTTTTTACAATTTTACAACATTTCGTAGTCGTTTGTAGTACAAACCATCAATTAAATAATATTCAAAATGATAGAACCCTAATTAAATGATGTATTAACATCACCACCAATAATAATGTATATAAATACACTTCGGTAGTTACTTTTCTCTGTGGACAATTGTAATTAGGAGCAAGGCATGTCATTAAAAAGCAGCTCGCACTATTAATGTGCAATTTGTCAAATCGAGAGTAGCCCATTTTGTTTAGGTAACAGAACAATTTGGGGTTACAATGAAATTAATTTAAATACAATTAACCCCTTAACCATCTGCCTCTGGTTCCTGCGATGGATACAGGAACATGTGCTTTATATTTTCACCACCGGTACAGTCTTCTAAAAAATATCAGGCAAACTGCATCATCCATCTTCATCAGTGTCAACATACTGCATGGACACACACATGGCACACAATATAGCCCACATGTGCACACAAACACACACATATATGCATATATATATGTATATATATATATATATATGTATATATATATATATATATATATATGTGCATATATATATATACATATATATGTATATACATGTATATACATATATATATTTATATATATGTATATACATGTATATACATATATATATTTGTATATATGTATATATATATATGCACATATATATGTATATATATATATATATGTGCATATATATATACATATATAAGTATATATATATATATGTATATATATATATGTATATATATATATATATTTATATATATGTATATATGTATATATATATGCATATATATATGTATATATATGTGCATATATATACATATATATGTGCATATATATACATATATAAGTATATATATATAAGTATATATATATGTATATATATATATTTATATATATGTATATATATATATATATATGTATGTATATATATAAATATTTATATATATATACATATATATGTGCATATATATATATACACACACATATATATATATATAAATATATATATATATAAATATATATATGCACATATATATACACACATATATATATATATGTACTGTATGAATAACTATATATATAAACACACATGCACACCCAGTCCTGTGGATTGTGATCTCCCTGCTCTCCCCACAAGGCTCTGATTGACGGGCTGCTATAGGAGCCATCTGCGCCCACTCACAGTGTGTAAGATCTTGGACATCTGTGTCTACATAAAAGAAGGGATTAATGGAAGGGGAGATGGAGGAAGCGGTGTGTCGACCGTGTGTGTGTGTGTGTGTGTGTGTGTGTGTGTGTGTGTGTGTGTGTGTGTGTGTTCGAGTACCAGTGGGGTGGACGAGGACTCTTGAGAGGGAGTGGTCGTCACCTAATAAAGTCGGTTGCAGCTCATCTGCGTCAGTTGGGAGGCGAATGGAGTGGGTGGGCATGAATGGAGGTCTGTGGCTGTGTGTGTGAGAATGCGTAGTGCACCACAGATGGGTTGAGCGTGTGTGTGTGTGAGTGTGTGTGTAGGTATATTTATTTCCTACGCTGGCCACAACATCCAGGCATTGACTTTTAAACACACACACACAGAAAAGCCCCGACACAATCCTCAAATTACGACGCCGAGAGTTCACATTTTGAAGATGAGAAGCATCGTCGGAGCCATTTGGTTGACGCGCGCGGCAGCCAATCAGATAGCCTCTTATTCGTATATTCTCTAGTTTGCCAATCGTACACAAAAAAAATCGCAGGATCAGGGAAATGAGTTAGAGGAGGGAAGTAAAGGAAATGAGCTTTCCAGCAGACAGCACGCCAGAGGAGGTCCTCTTGTATTTCAGGCTATGATGGAAAGGAAAGAAAAAAGAAATGGAGAGAGCCAAGGTAGCCACCACTATTGGAATGTAATGAAACAAAAATAAAGAGAAAATAAAAAGAATGGCACACATAAGAGGTGCAAGGTAAAAGAGACAAATAACAATAGCTCATAAAGGAAAAAAGACTTTTCTCTCCTTCTCTTCGCTGCCATCTCGGCTGCAGCTGAACCCCAGCTACAAAACAGACCGTCACGAAAGGTTTCCCCCCCAGATGGGCCGAAGCAAGAATAACACACACATTTCAACACGTTGCGATCTCTGACAAACGCACACAGGGAGGCTTTATCTCAGCTGGGATCTGCTGTGGTTTGGAGAACTGGAGGAACTGGGCGTGAGCACCACACGGACCTCTAACCCAAACACAGACACGCTCGCTTGGAAATGGGAGCATGGGCAGATACAGGGCGCGCACCACGGCTCATACAAAATACAGTAACCATGCAGAAGACCGGCACAGAATAACATTACACACACACACACACACACGCACGCACACACGCACGCGAGTACACAACCTTGAAGTGACATGAATATATTAATATTGACCTAAATGTTTACGCCGCATCAATTCTTCCTGGACACACACACACGCACGCAGACGTACTTCCACGAAGTTGAAGTTGTAATCCAATCAGTATTTCTGCTTATGCAGCATGAACTTGTATGAACAGTGAAGCGCACTCAGCAGCTTCCACCTCTAACACACTCCCCGGACCCCCCCCCAACACACACAAACACACACACACACACACACACTTGACACACAGACACATTGAAACACACCTCGTCTCATGCATGCGTGCACTCACGTGTCCCCACCCCCCCACACACACACACACACACACACACACACCACACACAGTCTTGTGTGCTTATTCTAGCCCCTGGATACGCAGAGATGCCGAAACACACACATACTCCACTCACACACGCATACACACGGCGACACACACACACTCCGCTCAGTCCCCATTCCAACGCACACATGCTCCGTCTGCTCTTTTTCACTCACACATTCTGTCTTTTACACATCTCAAAGTATACAGCGCACATCCAGGCACAGATTTGACATGCAAAACACACACACACACACACACACACACCTGCATGCATCCAGAGATATAGTTAAGTATTAATATTACGGTTATATCCTAAACTACGGACACTTACTAGACTGAGGTTATATTATTTTTCTTATATAACGCTCCATGCACAAACACACGTATATTCAAGGACACCCCTTGAAACTGGCAAATACAAGCAAGTAATTTAAATACATTATCATGTGTCCCTTTGTTATACGCCATTATGGAAAATAACCTGGCTCTTGTCTTAAAAAGGGGTGTGTGTGTGTGTGTGTCTGTGTGGGGTGGGGGGTGGGGGGTACATTCAAAATTCAAGTGCAATTGTCTGTGGAGTACTCTCCACTCCCCCATTCTCCAAACAGGCAGGCGCTTCAGACGCCTACATGCCACGCAATAGCGGAATAATGAAAACGGCATGAAAAGAAAAGGCGACGGGGCATTAAATGATGTTTATCTGAAAACGTGCGCGCGCGCCGCTGTGCGAGTGTCGTGTTTGAGTGACATTAAACATAAAAAGCCCGACAGAGGGAAAACACTTGACTGAGATTCAACAGATGGGTAAATATTCCATTAAACTAATGCAACACATTGGACACCGTTCAAGTGTCTCTCTCTTGTGCACACGTATATACAGTGGAGGCTTTTTGGTTTTTTTTTTTTTGACAAGTGAAAGACATTTTACTTATTCATTTCCTGTTGGTTGACGCCGCTTTTCTTGGCAAAAGGACTATAATATAACTTTGACTTTGACACGACTGGTGTGTTTCTGTGGTTTGTCAGAGCGCGTAAATCTGGTTATTACTGCAAAGCTACTCCATTGACAGGCATGGAGGGGGGGGGGGGGGGGTAGTTTGAAAAGAAAATGGCAGCTCAAAAGGAACTGGAGCATAGAATTACACATGTTTATCTTTCAAATACAAGGCTACAGCTCCATAAAAGCAAAGACACACAGTACTGCGATATCTCACAGTGGGTTTTGGTTTGGCGTGGCAGTCTCTCTGTCCTTCGAATGCTTTTCTTTCCCCCCCCCCCCCCCCCCAATCCCCCACCCCACTCTCACGATGGCCACGGCTACTAAAACACAGGTGGCGGCCGCCCCGTGGAAATTTGCCGCGAGCTTTGCTTAACAAAGTGTTCAAATATTATCCTAAGCTCAAGGATATCCACACACGCCTTCAAAAGTTCACCTCCCTTTCTCTCTCTCTTTCTAAGCACAGAAGCAGGTGTCGGTTGGTTTCCATGGTGACCGTCTGTACAACACAACCCGGGTCGATGGATTTTCTCATTCGCGTGCAGCTGAGTGACATCTCTGACAGGAAATGCGCTCCCGTGCACGCAGCGCCGTGACCCCCGTGTGATTAAGGAGAGCGTGTTTTAATCCAACCGAGTGTGTGTGTGTGTGTGTGTGTGTGTGTCGATTGATTAAATACGTCAGGTTTGCTATTTAAGCCGTCATGATATTACTTTTTTTCCGGTTCCGCGACACGCCGTTTCAGTTGAGGAAGGAACATAATTTTATATTCTTACACACTGGGATTATAAACACACAAATGTGACACACAGCCATAATTCATGTAGTCATGTACTGTATCTTATGGGACATTTTAATACTATGTCCCGTGAAAGTGAGTGTGTAGAATATGTATCTGAGGGATTAACGAGGACAACGTGACCACATCCCAAACCACAAGAATCTATACGAGTAGCTAAAGTGTGTGTTCAATTTCACCATACAGCAGCGTTCATCTTTCTCATCCCCCAAACAACGCTAGGGAGGAAGTGTCCGAGAGGGCACGGTGTGTGTGTGTATACCAGACGAGTGGACGGGAGAGGAGAAGCAGAGGAGGCGACGCGACGAATGAAAGGATGGCGACTAAAGCAAACAAAAAAGGCAGAAACATGAGCCCATGAGGATGAAAAGAGAACGCACACACACACACACACACACACACACACGCGCGCGCGTAAAAACAAAAGCGGTTGAATGTGGAACCGTTTCATTAGTGTGTGTGTGTGCGTGTGTCTCCGGCTGGAACCACGGAGAGCGGTTTTCCACCAGCGATGTGACCACAGACGGCTAGAGGCCTGGCCAGGCGGTGCCGCAGAAACCCGCTCACACACCAGTACGGTTATCAACCGGGCTGCTCAGCCTCTTTGGTTCTTTTTACTTTACTAGGGGAAAACCCACAAAGGCGAATGTAGAGACGTCACTTTTGTATGCAAATACGGTCACACACACACACACACACACACACACGCACGCACGCGCATCACTCCTCTACAGAGCTGTGCAATCGTGAGGCAGTTTGATGGATGGACTTCGAGAGGAACCGGGCTGCGGTTAGCGTGGTCACGTCTGGAGCCACTGCCTGTTAGTGCAGCCTGTCAGCTGTGTACCGTGTGGCTGAATGTCAGCTCTGCACATTATTAGAAATTAATGAGGCAAAAGGCTACAGATCTGAATGTGGCAAACACGTCCATGTGACAGAGACACCCCAAGACAAAAATATACACCGGCACAGATGCACAGTGCAGCTCTGCACACTATTATTTAAGTAGTAACAAATAAAAGGACTCATAAATGAATGAGTGCGGCGTGGAAAACCACATTTGCACTTTCACAATGTGGTAATTATGATCTCATGTTGCTCCTGGACAGAAAGAGGAACAATAATAATGTGAAAAGGGAAAGAAGAATGGCACTAAAAATGTTTAAAAAAAAGGGCTCGTATTTTGCAGTTAAATTTCAATTGTGATATTAAAACAAATGAGTGGTAGAGTTGGATTAAAAACCGCTAACAGTGGCTATTATATTTAATATCACGGCACATCCTTAACAGCATCGATCTGACACGCTCTACTTTCACCCAACTCAGTTAAACATGTCCGCGCCTCCCGTCTCTTTGTCTGCGTCTGTCGCCCATCGGTCCTTCAGTCTGTCTGTCCGCGGAGATGTCCCCCTCATTTGTAACACGACTCTGCTGTCGGGATTGAATGGTGCACCCTTTCTCCATCTGACTGACAAGACTTAGCAGGTGGCGGGACCCATTCATACAATCTGCACCGCGATGTAACCCAAGCCCACATCCCAAACACAGATGCAAAAGGGCGCAGGGTATTTTTCCCCGTGTGCATGTCCATGCGGCGCTTGTGCACACACACACACACACACACACACACACAGACGGAAACAAAAATGTACACCGAACGCACACAATGCACGCTGGTTAATCTTTCAGCGAACACGCGGCGCACTGTGCCTCCTATTGTGGCCTGAGAGCACGCATCCCAGATTGTTTTTTTGGGGATAATCAGTCGGGTTTAAATAAAAATGTTCAAAGAAATTAGAACCCTAATTAGGGAACATTTTTGAATAACACTGGGGAAATGCATGAAATTCCAACACGCACACACACACACGCACACACACACACGGGACTCGGAAAGCAAACTACAGACATGCAATCGAAAGGGTCATAAAACTCACAAATCACACCCGCCTATATTCAACATGTGGTAACGATAACACGTGTTAATCGCTCCTCCCATCTGCAGCATCACTTTAAATTACATGCAACGAGATAAACAATCCATGACAACCGACATCATCGCGCTCTGCCTGTATTTATTTGAAGGAAACAAGTGACGGATTTCTCCGTGACTTGATGAATGGCTTTTTGTGTCGCGTCGTGTCATTGTACAAACTGTGGGGGCCAATGTGTCAACACGTACACGCACTTAATTGCACCATCTTTCAACTTGTGGACTTGCGGTCAGGTGTGTGAGTCAGTGTAGGGAAATGTTTCCGGATGCAACAGAGGAGGGTGGTGGGGGGGGGGGGGGGGGGGGGGCACGACTGGAAAAGCAAGCCGCTGCAAAACATTGGTTTACACAATTGGAATGTGGCTGTGTGGGAGCCAGGATGAGGGTGGTTCGGTGTGTGTGTGTGTGTGTGTGTGTGTGTGTGTGTGTGTGTGAGAGTTGAAAAGAAGGATAGCCAAAACGATATGTATCAACCGAGCTGCAATCAAAGAGACGGGGGAAGGAGACACACACACATACACACACACACACACACACACACAGAAACACACACACAGAGACACACAGCCTCGATGAAGATTGTACTTAGGGTCTGCGGTGTTGTGGTTCCTCGAGAAGGAGAAGGAGGAGGGGAGAGAAGAACGCTGAGAAAGGCGGAGAGAGAGCGAGAGAGAGCGAGAGAGAGAGAGAGAGAGAGAGAGAAAGGAAGCTGGAGGAAGACGCCAAAGTCTCCAAAGTTGGCGCTTTGGGAGAACACCTTATAATTATCTACATCCGCTCTCAACCCCAGCCCTGCAGAATGGACAGATGCAACAGAAGGGAAATGGAGAGCGAGAGAGAGAGAGAGAGAGAGACTCCACTCCAAGACAACATCCACTGATAAAGCAACACACACATGCAAACACCCACCGGCAGTCTGTATTTGTATAGGCAGGCACGCACGCCCACACACACACACACACACACACACACACACACACACTCGCCGGACACGCTCACGCAGACGGGCTTATTATGGGGCTGAGATCCAGACTGCGTTGAGTGCGGTGTCTATTTTGAAGGTTCGTAAGCCCGATTCCAGATCGCCCGTCTCCGTCTCAGTCCCGCTGCAGCTTTTCCTGCGAGAGTTCCACCCATGCAGCCATCGTGGGGCCCGCTGCGATGGCATTAAGAGGTCATACAGTAGGCTCCATAATTACCCACGGCGAGGGTAATTATCTGGTTGTTTGACGAGGCCTTTTAAAATGTTAACGTGCCGCCCCGCTGGCTCCTTTTTAAGGGATCACAATAGGGTCATTTTATTTTATTTTTTTTTGCAGTTTTCATGCGTTTCACTTCGTGCTGTGAAATGCATCGATTGACCTTTAGGGGTCAGTGTTCCTCCTGAGGGTTACTTAGAGTGTGGGAGGTACTGTAGATGGATTGTGTTCAGGAATGCGATTGTGTGCGGGCACGGATTGATCAATGGGAGTGTGTCATCGTCTCGTCCTTTTCAATCCATGTGCTCGCTTGTGTTTGTGGAAGCGTAGCAGTGGTGGTACGTGTGGTCGTGCAACATAAAAAACACTCGTATTTTTAGATGGTTTCTTGCATTTTGCTTGGCAACTCTGGGTTATTTTGATTCACTTTCAATAAATTGTGTTCCCATTCCCCCACCCCCCCCAACACCTCCTTAATATTACAACACAACTCTGGTTTCTATCAGTTGTTCCAACAAGTCGGCTTTCGTTGTAACTCGATACACTCTTTATTTTAACTGGGACTCCAGTGTCACCCTTAGTGTTCCTATAGTCAAGTTGGCAAGACCTATTCTAGTCTCAAGGAGAAGAGAAAATCATTAACTGGTGTGATCGTAGTTCCGTCCCCCGTGAAGCCAGATCCTTTTAGCTGAGAGATGTCTAACTGACCCCACTGGGAAATCATTTACTCTGCACTTGCTGCGCCAGCCGTCCCACGAGAGGTAATTGTATCTAGCGGCCTCCATTTCTCCGTCGTTCTCCCTCTCAAAACCTGCTCGCTCTGCAGCCGTTCGCCTGTCCTTTCCAGCAGACGACGATCGGTCCCCGGAGGCGCGTCATCAGCACTCATTTGAGAATGCTTTCACGCGAACCCCCCGGCTCGCATCCGACTGCCCAAATCCCAGGCTTCTTCTGGTGAGTGTCCTACTCCTTTCATTCTTCTGCTCACGTGATCGTCACCACTCAAAAGGCCCTGCGCAGTTTTTTGACTGTCCATCCCGGGAGGATTCCTCCTTGTCGTTTATGTGACTTAATTACTATGCCGGGCTCCGTGGAGGCAGAGGGGATGAGTGACACTTCATTTAACGACCAGCCTCCCATTCCTTCTGCGTCGTCTACTGTACGTCTGCCAGCTTTTCCTTCATTAAAAGTGGATCTCCTCCCCTTCGAACCGTCACACACACACACACACACACACACACACACACACACACACACACACGCCATGCCTCCAACCCCTCTCTTCCTCCCACCACACCCGCCACATCGTGGGCGTTAACCCGAGAATTGTCCCCTGACAGGCATCAAGAGAGGCGTCAAACACCTGTGGGCTGCAGACACAAGCGCACTCACTGGCTAGCAGGGACACAAAAGTCTTTTTTAGGGGGGGGTTTTCCATTGGCAGAAGACGTGAATAGTACCTGGTGGTACACCGCCTCGATTGAGGTTCCAAGCGTACTGGGCCGATACCGGAAGGTGGAGGTGAAACAGAAAGAAGTCTGCATTGTCGCGCTCATCCTGCACAAACCCCCGACATTGAAAATAAGCCCGCTGAGCGTTAATGGCGGCCCACAAAAACCATGACGTGGTCATTTGACAAAGTGCCGATATTGTCGCGTCAAAGATGATGTCGCAGCGTTTTTTTTTTTTACGTGGTGTCGGTACGACTTTCAGCTAAGAAGCTTGCGCATGTGTGCGTGGGCACACACACACACACACACACACACACACGCGCAAACCAGGTGTCTAATTATAAGGGCGCATGCCAGACCTGACACATTTTTTTGCCTTGGCTAAAACACACACAAAGTCACACACACGAGACACCATTTACAGTCTAAGGGAAATCACAGGAGAGGGTGTTGAGTCCTCACACCAAGACGTGGCAAGAACATTCGCACGCACACACACACACACACACACACACACACACACACATATAAACAACCAGGCTTTGGTGCACTTTTAGCAAAAGATATTGTACATCCACTGAAGTGCATCTATCATGACAGGCTACTCTTTGATGCTCGATGACATACTGTATCTCTTTTCCGGTGATGTTGTCGGCAACATGTTCACTTGTCAGACCGAACAGTGAGGAGGATCACAAAAAGGGGGCAGGAGGGAACCATATTCACATACTCTAAACAGATGGCACGTGCAAAGAAGGGATGACTTTTCTTTTTTCCCCCCCACCCCATCATGCCTAGAGGCTCCGTTCCGTGTGAACTGACACGATGGAGCCCAGGGGATGTATGACTCGTAGCAGGTAAGTTCAACTATGATTCATTTGAGGTTTTATTTGGGTTCAGGTGCGGCAAATGCATGTCATCGCGAAATGAAATGCCAGGCACACTTTTTGGTCAAATGCAAAGGTTGCATGCTTGCAAGTTGAAAAGGGTGATGAAGGAAAACAGCAAACACCAAAATTACAACGTGCACTCGATCTAAAGAGTAAAGCATGTCATATAGCAGGCCTCTAAACACAAGTTCCAGCAAAGCATCTCGGCTAAAGATAGACAATGAAGGAGAGCGACAAACATCACATTCGCCTCCTTCGTGACGTGACATTTTTCCTCGACGTAGATTGAAATGATCTGAGGAGCCCAAGCTTTTGGGGCGAGAGTCAAACGCACAGGTGGACGCTGCTAAACAACGGCAAATGGGCACGATCATACATTTACAGAGGGCTTTATTTTTTTTACGAGCGAAACGGGACTAAAATAAAGAAATCGAGAGACCGAGCTCCCAGCCATATACTTTCGGTCATGTTTAAGGACAAAGAACCACAATAGCCTCCCTGACTGACATTAAAAAGCACAAAAATATGCTAAAAATGTTGCCAGTTATTTCTAGCTGAGATGAAAAAGTCTGCTATTACAAAGAGCCTGATTTAGTGTAGGGTGTGAGAGAAAGGAGACGAGACAGAGAGAGAGAGAGAGAGAGAGAGAGAGAGAGAGAGAGAGAGAGAGAGAGAGGGAGGAGGAGGAGGAGGAGAGGAAGAGCCGGCGCTCCGCAGTCTCCCCTCAAAATAACACAGAAGGAGAGAGAATAACATGTTTGCTGTGTACGTCAAGAACTTACACGTGCGCAATATAAAAAAAAAAAAGAAAAGACGCACCAAACTCCCACTCGATTCTCTCCCAACACAGTCTGCTGCACATAGATCATTTCAAGCACACGCATTAAATCAACATGCATGTATAGTTTTCCATTTACACAAAACTCTACAACTGTTGGATCCATTTAGGACGCAGTAATGAGAAGTCGTGGCCCCTTAAAGAAAAGGCTCTGTGTCATGACCGAAAGCAAGAGTTTTTGGGACAGAAGCCATTAAAACCGAGGCTCCGGTGCCTGTTTGGAGCACTTAACAGGGGGCGCACAGTACGAGCATAAGCGGACAGCACAAGGGGAAAATTGGAACGGGGGCCAATATATACATTTAACTCCAGGCAAGAGCATTTCTTCAGCATGTGGAACCAATCTGACCATTTGTAAGCAGCACAGAGGGTTCTGAGAGACAGACAGGGGGAAGGAAGGAGTGAGTTAATGGGAGAGAGGAGGAATAAAGACGGGTAACCAGAGAGTTAGATGCTGTGTGCTGACCAAGAGGGAGAAAGAGTGAAAGAGCGAGAGACACAGAGGCAGAAATAGATTCACAGAAATAGAGGAGAGGAAAAAAAAAAGGCATATTCAACGTAAGAAAGAATGGATGAAAAGAAAAGCACGAAAGAGCACACACGGACAAGAAAAATAGACTAGACAAGCCACGTTAAAAGCACCAGCAACTACCGCGGTCCCATATATATATATATATATATATATATATATATATATATATATATATATATATATATATATATATATCCTGGAGACAGGGGAGATCGGAGAATGGGCTTACCCTTGTATGACAGCTTTAGCCTGGGTACGTTGTGCTTGGGCTCAACACCTCTTCCCAGCTGCACCGCCCCGCACAGCAGCATTACAATCCCAAACAGGTAATCCATGGTGCTGTGGAGTGCTGCCGGCTGGCCTCCAGACCAGGGGGCACTCACACCCCCGAACCAGTGCACAGAGATGAGTGTCTCCCCGTTTGTGGTCCGCCGAGCCTGGAGACTTCCTCCACGCGAGCTCTGACAGCGGAGGGCTCCAGGGAGGCAGAAACGCTCCTGGTTGTGCTCCCCAGCTTAGAGAGCAGACAGCGGGGGGGGACTTCTGTAGTGTGAAGTGGGTGGAGGGGTGCCACTCACATGGCTCCCCGTGTGGAGGTCCAGCCTATACAGTCCCTTGGCTTATCTGTTCTCCCCCCCCTCCCCAGGTGAAGGCTCAGCAGGGCTTCAGCTTGGCGTGAGATGAGAGGTAGAGCCTGGGTGAAGGTAAATCAGATCACTTATCCACAATAGTAAGGCTGTCCTTTTCTGGAGATCTTTTCTTTCTTTTTCTTATCTCTTTCTGTCTTTCTGGCTTCTTCTCTTTGAGCAGACACTCACAGCAACCCTCTAATCCTTGTGTGCGGCTCTAACAGACTGCGAGAGAGAGAGAGAGAGAGAGAGCGCTAAACCATCCACGGGAAGAGAGGGGAGGGGAGGGAGAGCAGCTGAGAGAGAGAGAGAGAGAGAGAGAAGGGGAGTGCTGGTGAGAGGGAGAGAGAGGGGGGCAGGATGGCTCGAGAGCAACGATGAAACCAGTGTAGTGGATAGGAAGCATAGTGGATGGTTAGGTTGTTATAGTGTTTTCTCTTCCCTACTTTTTGCTATATTTTTTTTTGTCAATCATCAGTTTGTTTATTTCCTTTCTGCTGTTATCTCACAAATTCCTTGAACCATAAACAAGGCATTCGCTGGTTTTATTGCCCGTCAGTTGTTTTGCAGGTCCCCTGTACGTTGTCAGGCAAAAGTCAATACATCTAATTTAATAAGGCGACGTGTCAACGTCACAAAGATCTGCAGGATCTCGTATCCCTGAAGTTACGGGAGCCATTCTTCTGTTTTTACACATTTTTTGCTTGTTGAAAATTATCTTTTTTTTGTTGATCTGGGACAACAATAATTCTCACCACAAAGCCCAAATACTAGCTGTCCTGCATCGTATGTGACAGTCTTCCTCAGTAAAGTCCCCCCCCCCATGTGGCCATTGTTCTTTAGATGTTAAACTTTTTACAAAACGAGCACTTTTTTTAAGGGCCACACATTCATGTTGAAATAAAATGTTGACACTGACTTTGTTTGGGAATCACAATGGACATCTTTTTCGAATTTTCTCGAATTTGGAGGAATGTATACATGTTGCAGCTTTTTCACCATCTGCCCACTTTATTGCCTGCAGCTGGGTCATTATGTGTGATTATTTCAAGATTTCTTCAGGAAAAACACAGACAACATACAGTCTTTACAGTTGGATTGCTGAACGTGAGAAAGGCCAAATGAACGATCTTCCGCATCATCTCTTGAGCACTGAGGATCATAGTTATGACCGGTGCGTTTGGGATTTTAGTAAGAATCGGAACTTGTTGACACGGATGAAGGAAAACAGTCACAGTCCTGCGAAAAGTTAAGAGAAATAAATCACTGCCAGGCGAGACAGAACAAGAGTTTTTTAATTTCTCTAATAGCCATAAAGTCCTGCTTCGACAAAGTCGATTATACGGAAGATTGCTTAGAAAGGCCTGTCGCTGTTCTTTTGAGTTCAGAATTGACATATTTTATGAGTTTTATGAGGACGTGTTGCACATAAATTACAAGTCCTGATTTTCCCACAGAGAGTAAAAAAGCCATTGAGTGTGTTTTTTTTTTACTTTGACCAGATGAAATCCGCCGGTTGAGGAGAACACATGCTGGTAGTTAACCTGTGTAGTCTGAGACGGATCCTGTATCTGGTTAAGTCATTTTACATCAACAGGGCAACCCCCCCACCACCCCCCCTTCTCCTTCTTAACCCCCGCTAGCCCGCGCAGGTGTTTGTGTGTGAGTGGGCACCTCCTGCTTCCTCTCAGAGGGGGGACATAGCAGGGGTTAGGTGATAAAAGCTTTGATAAACACAAGCACTGATGTGTCAACTCGCACACCTCAAGACAGCAAAAGAAAACAACCCGAGAATCGAGCTGATGTAGCGCGCCTGGTGAGTGTGTGAGGGTGCCCTCATCATTCCAGCGCTCCCACCGGTGCTTTGTGTTTTGAAACTATTGTCGCTGCATTGTAAGACATATCCGTGTCTGTGTGTGTGTCTGTGTGTGTGTGTGTGTGTGTGTGTGGCCCCACAATTGGGTAAAATAAGTTCAGGCCCCACAAAGGAGGAAGACAAGTATGTGTGTGTGTGTGTGTGTGTGTGTGTGTGTGTGTGTGTGTGTGTGTGTGTGTGTGTGTGTGTGTTGTATATAATAGCAACAGACTTTGTATTATTTTTAGACGGGGATGTTGGTGTCCGAAATATTTCTGGAAAAGTTTCATGTCCTCAAAAGCCGACACCAGTTCATTAGAACTTGGATCTTAATTTTGGCCATCAATCCTATTGATAATAACTTCGAAAAGTCTTAGCCAAAGTCATTTAGAAGAGAACGGTAGGATGAACATCCAAACGGTCCGTATAAAATATTCATCACAGTTTATAGACCATTTACCCTGTTTCAACTTAGACCTAATGTACTAACCGTAGTTATGGGAACGCAGTTTTGCTATGAAGTGACAAATTATACTGGCATTTCAGGAGCATTTTGTTTGGGCTGACTTCCAAATAAAGTGGTTTTTTTACAGTCTACGATCCATCTGCTCGTTTTACTGCCATGTCACCATATTTCCCAGATCTCAGCAATTGAGACTCAATGCGTACATTTTTGTCAACATTTATAGAAATACATGGCTAAATCTATTAAACAAGCCCAAAGGTGTAATATGAGTCATGTTGACCCTTTATTTGTTTAAGTGGGTTTTGAATGAATCTCGATGAGTGCCAACATGCATGCGTGTCTTCCATTGTGCATTCACTTCCACAACCATGGAGCCCGCGTCCTCTTCTCTCATCGCCCCTTTAGTCCAAATAGCCTTTTTAGCTGTTTACCCAAAACAAAAAGATGTGTTGACAGACACATGAAAAGTATTCTCCTCTGGCACTAAGCCTCTCTCCAATCGACCTCTGCCGCTCCCTCAGCCCTGATCAGCCACCTCCCTCCCATTTATCTGCATTAGCCAAACTAATGGCAGCCTGGCTACCTGCGTAAGATCTTCACCGGCGGAGTGAGATGTGCTGGAACGCGCCTTTACGGCCTGCCCTTTAGGGAGTGCAGCAACAGTCCGACCTATCCTTTGCCTGATCTATTTACGACACCCCCCTCGGCACCCCGGCAGATGGAGTGGCCCTGAGTAATGACGACTTAATAAATGGTGACACGCCGTTGGCGCTGGAATGAGACGCCCATTGACGAGGAGCTTCCAGAGGCTTTCACCGCCTGCCGGTAAAAATAGAAGGGGACACGAGACACCCTGCTTATGAGGACACAGCGGATAGGGGATAGGCGTCAAACAGGTCGGTGTGTGTAGCCAGTGTCAATGTGCTGTTACTGATATGATGGTGTATCTTCATCTCGGGCTATTGGAAGGACTGTTAATGTCCTGTGTGTGTGTGTGCGTGTGTGTGTGTTTATTGGAGAAAATGATTACGGTAACAGGACCCCAGATGTCTGTTTTATAGAGAACATCGGAACCGTCCACGCCCTGGATAACACACCGCCCTTCAACCTTTCCCCTTCTCTACTGTAGCACACGCCTAAAAGTCGGGACCCGCTCACATCCTAACTGACTCAATGTCCCGGAGGCCATTGCCACCGCCAGAACAGGATAACTAAACGCCGTTTCGATTAAATGACACACAAAGTTCAAGGTAGAAACAGACCATCACTTCCTTTATACCCCTTCCTATTCACTTCCTGTTCAACACAACCTCCTACTCGATGTTACGGGAGGTCAAACAGGAAAACCCTTAGTCAGCAGATGACACGTCCAGGAAGAACGGATGAGGAAACGGTGGGAGACAGTCAGGAAAGACGGGCGGAGGGACAGAGGAAGAACAGTAGCAAGGAGAGGGTGTTATGACAGAGCAGCATTTCAATGTGTGAGGTTGTAGACTGCTGACCCAAAGGCCTTAAAAGCTGCTTATTGAGCAGGCGAACGCAAAGACAGCTTCAGCACATGGATGAGTTATATTATTGCAACAAGGACGAGGCACATTAGTTACAGAGATAACTGTGCAACTCTGGACTTTTCCATCACCCATTCGGCTGTAAACATTTTTTTTTAAAAAGGAAGATCACCTAATATATCACCAGTTGCGCATGTAGTATGGCACAATTAAACATTTACCTGAATGCGAAGGCATTGGAGCAGGACAAAAAAGGAAAAAAAACACAAGTGTAGGCAATCATTGTTGTAACTCTGTAAATCTGTCCGTAAATCTATACAGTGAACTATACATCACAGCATATGGAGCCTGAGAGTGCGTCTCTGTAAGCATGTTAAAGTGTCAACTCGAGGTATCTAATATTTCAAAAATTCCGACAAAGAGATCTTTTTAACAGAAAAGACATCTGGAGTGCGATAGGAAGTCGGCGTGGCGGTTACACGACTACAGACACACACTTTGACCTCTTTTATACTAAATACATGAAATCATCCCCCTATTCCATCACCTGACACCTGTTTTCTGCTCTCGCGTATGCTCTTTTTTTGCCCAACTCTTACATCTTCAAACAAAGTGGTGGTTTCATTAAAAATCCATTCTCGAGCTCATTAACAATGCTTCCTCTGCACCAGAAGAGCCTTCAAACTCCGGGCGTAAAGGAAATGGGAGGTTTCCCTCCATTTCATCGCTTCTCAAAAGGTCAGAGGTCTGCCCCGAGGTTTACAATGGGGTCACGCAACCCCGCGGCTTGAGTAATCTCTTTCTAGCGGGGTCTTCGCATACGTACGCGCACATTTCTTAGCGTGCACATCCAGTGTTTCCGCATCCACTCAAAGACAAGTACGCGAACGAAAGGGATAAATAAACAAGAGTGAAACCCACGTTGCACCGTGGGAGAAGAAAGCACGACCAAGCCGGAACATCTGTTGCAATGAGGGAGGGGATGAAGGGGAAGTTGTCGAGAGCGTATTTATTCATAGCCGATACATTTCCATACATCTTCTGGTGACGGAAGTCTCCTGTGGAGCCGTGCCTCACACAGATGTGTCCGCTCCACTCAAGTGATGACGGTGGTGCGAGGCAGATCAAGAACCGTTTACAGGAAGCGGGGGAAACTCGACTGAAACCTAACACTGATTCATAAAATCTGATCTTTTCCTTCTGACGTTTGTGCGGGGAGGGGGGGGGGGGGTTGTTTTGTCCGTTATCAGCTGTGTGTACTTGTTGAGCAACAACGTCTCCTGAGCAGAGGTGTCTTTTGAAGGAAATGATATTGATATACACTACGTTTACATCAATAGGCTTTCTTTTTTTTTTTTTAAATGAGCGCAGATTAACAACAAGCATGACGTTACAAATGAATGACTGAGCGACTTCCAACTTCGCGATGAAAGACTTCTAACTTGTTTGAGTCCAAAGGAAGCTCATCGTGAGGCGCCACTGATGCGGAAAGGACCAATAGAAATCTTGAAGTGAGGAAGGGTGGGTAGGGGGGTGGTGGACTAATCCGAAGACCTGAAGGATTCCTTTAAATCGTATGTATATGTAAATGCAAAACACACCATTTGTGAATGGAGGCTTGTTGGGGGAGGACTTAAGTCCGGGGTTGGGCTCAGACAACAGTGAAGAGGCTCATTATTTCCTCTATATGGCCAAAATCAGGGAGCTTATAGACCTTGGAGAAATCTGCTTTCCCTCACCCTTGCCTCTCATCTACACCCACAGCCTCTGATAGATCTCTCAAAGAGCATTAGCCACTCTGCAAGGCCGCTGAAATTAAAGTGTAACCTAATTGCGTGGTAAGGATTTGTTAAGGTGGGGGAGTAATGATGGGACTAAAAGCATTAGGTTGGGACCTCGTTTGTGCCATGTACACACTTTTTTTTTATTCCCGAAAGTCCCCCACACTGAAATAGCAAGAAATATCTATTTTATATACGCTACTGTGGTATTTTTTAAGGTATTCAGACTAAAAGTATTTCAGGACGCAGGTACTCTCACATTGTTATAGTTTTCTGTGTCTGAAATCAAAGTTGTTCTTCTCCTTGGAGCAAGCTGAGAACATATTGGTAAAAACAGCTGGAATTTACAACCATAAAGCAATTCCCTTTTCATACTTGTGCACACTCCAGGCAACAGTAACTCAAAATCAAACACTAGTTGACAGGAATAAATGAAATTTCCCCATCGATGCAACAAAACAATCACTCAGGGCAGCAAGTAGTGATTATTTTCAATATAGATTAATCTGGTGATTATTTTCTAGATTATTTGATGAATAATTTTGTTCATAAAATGTTCCATACCCAATATTCAAATGATTTATTTTGTCCAACCCCCAAATTTAAAACTCAAAGATATTTCCATTTGAGAAGGTGCAACAGTGTTGCTCTCTTTGGCGGCACCTATGGTCATTAGTGGTAACTGCAGGTATGTCCTTGGATCTCACTTCCCAGAGATCCAAACAGTGTCGTCACTCGGGATTTTTCCTCAACACGTCGCTACAGACACCCAGTTTTCAGTATTGCAAATGCAAGTTCCTTGCGTGTGTGTCTAATTTGCAGATAGATAGTCACTTAACAGACATATATTTAAATGATTAAAAGCATGATTGTCTTCATTGGATAGTGATTGATGGAAAACAAGGGCAGCGAGAGAAGGGCGTATGCCATTTTCAACTTCATCTGCTATATGTTGGCCAGGGAAATCTAAAACGGCCAAGAATACAACTCACCACGAAAATGTTCCACAAGAACGTTTGAGCGGTCGGCTAGTCGACGGATTATGTTTCCGAGCTGAGTATCTAAATGAGATATAACCTGCGGGTTTCAGAAATATGAATGGGAAATGCATTGAGACCCTCTGAAGTACCACCAGCCTTTGCAAGCATACAGTATGCAGTAACAAAATACCAAACAGACCAAACACAGACCCCACGTTAGGAATGCTGTTCCATCGAGTTTCATCCATATCAAGTTAGGTATCAACATCTATACCAACTAACATCTTCTGCAACCATAAACAGCTTGTAATATCCATGTCTGTGATACACGACCCAGGAATCCAAGACTTAAAAAAATAAGACGAAATAAGAATAAGTCTTGTGTATGAATCTCGTAGCCGCTCCATAAACGTCTCCTGTCAGGAAGAGATTCTCTCCCTCTCCGTCTGTACGGCTAACAAAGCCGGAACAGTGACACGGCATTCTGTCCTGCTCTTATATTAAATATTTACACGCTCGTGAAACATATAAAACTAACCGCCGAAGCTCGCATTACTGCTCCGGCAGAGGAGTCGGATTTAATATGGGCTCACATTCGCTTCCAAGAATATGCGTGTTAAATAAGGAGAGCTAGACAGACAAATGGATTCAAATGCATTCATACTGCCGAGCAGGTGTCTAAACGGTCAATTGGCTCCTTCATTTATTTGTTTAATTTATTAAATATTTCCTCCATCGGGAAACTAACTGTACTTATATTTCTCTGGAAAACACATCAACCCATTTTATTTTATACACATCTGACTGGTTGAACGGATGCACAAAAGTTAGCCGATTCTTACAAACATTTTTAAAAACCGGATCATAATTGTGGGGTCTTTTAGGGTGTGAGATAACAAATCACTCAATAATCAAATTACTTGAGCCGCCTGATGAATGACTATCTTATTACTGGCAATTGTCTTATAGTCACAAAGTCGTATTTAATTTTGTTCGTCATGTTGAGTATCACCCTTTTAAGATATATGGATCAGCATGAATTATGATAAACGTGACGCCACATCCTCCAAATTACCATCACCTCGCATTTGGTGCGCTTACTGAATGGGATATTGGATGTCTATTACACTATTACATTGTATTTCTTATTTCTGCTCTTCAACACACCAATTCATGGTGTATCATTAAAAAAAAAGAGAGTAAAAAGTGAGATTATTCCTATTGAAATGATGAATGAAAACAATCTTTGGAGACGCAACCGCACCATTGATCGCTACCACATGATAAGCGAAAGCTATATCTTAAAAGGGACATTATGTATTTCAGCGCGATTGGTTAATGTCTACTTTTAATACAGTAGATATGTTGTGGCATGTTGGTGACTCAGCCCCCACGTTTTTCTCCACGTGATTTGCCACAGCTGTGTGAACAGCCACTTCCGCACCAAGGGAAAACATTTCTGTGTTATAGCAGAAGAGAAACTCGCGGCAGATAAGCGGACTCGACTGGCACCGGACTTCATCATCTCCCATTACTTAAACCTGTTTTTACATCCAGATAAGAAAGACCTTACTACTCGAAACGGTTAAGGCCCCAATTTTTTTTAACAACGTAATTACCTTCTTTTATTTATTGTCCCAGTCTTCTACCCCGAAAGCCATTAGCACCATATTTATCAGTTCAAATGTATCAGGGCTCTCATAATGCAAACTTCAGACAACCTTTTGTGCCCCCCGGTCTGTCTGGGAGAAGTGGTTCATGTCTGTGGTCTTTTACTCTTTTATGAGACCCCTTGCCATGTAACCATGAGAACAAAACTATCATGTACTCTCTATTCATTACTCTATACAGACAAAGTCCTCCTATTCCGCCTTGCTTTACAGCATTCGCATTGGGCCCTGGGTGAATGCAAACCATCTGTGTAAACACAGACTTCTGACAGGCCGGCATGGTGAGTGATGAGTCCCACCTGTACAAAAAGCACAATACCTCAGGAAAAGTCTCCTTCTGAAGTGGTTGTGTACCTTTTTATTATTTATAGAAGTCACAAAAGCTCGAGCAGACTTTCACTATGTACCTGGGAGAGGTCGTTTCTCATAAGAGTAATGCCTGAAATGACTCACTCCCAATCCGACAAGGGATAATTGAAGGACAACCTGCCATGTTAATGAATGATAGATCCGACCATCTTCTCTCTCTCTCTCTCTCTCTCTCTCTCTCTCTGGTGCAATCACCCACTCACAAATTGATGCTTCACATTCCCTGTCCCTTAGACACCTTGTAAATCAAGTATAATTGACAGACAGAAGTGATGAAATGCAAAGCGGTGCAACTAAATGACTCCATCAAAGCAGCTCCATTAAAACCTCCTAGGTGACCAATTATCTTTCACACTTGCTTGGATAACACAGGCTGGCACATACTAAACAGCAAACGTTTGCCTGTACACTACAGAGAAGTATATGACTATATGTTTGTAATGTTTGTCTCTCACTATTGCCCCAGATGCTAGAAACTCAAGAAATATGTGGTTTTAGAAGCTTTGTGTCGTAGGCCTACCTGCAACACATTAGCTAGCCGTGAACATGCTAGTACTAGTGAGTTATTATAGCTTTTTGATCTTTCTATTTTCTGTGTGCCGGTCTGTTTACTAACCGCAAATCTTGTCCTTGTTGCTTTACATCAATTTATTAAATAAAGACTAAAGTGAGAAAAGTAGCTCTCCAAACTAAGGAGCTTGCTAAGTGTCAGTTAGAAAGCTTACTAGCTGTCCATTAGCAAGCTTGTTAGCTCAAAGGCTAATAAGTTAAAATAGTTTGTTCAAAAGACGTATTTGTAACATCAACTCATGTCTCGTGATTGGCTGCAAACCATTCCTCTTTTTTGTGAAGCAGTATATACTCAGCAGAGGTGGGTTAAATACAAGTGGATAGTTCCAACATAGCTAATAAGTTACAATTGCTTCCTCCATTTTTGACTTTCCAGCTCTCTGTTCCCTGCGATTGGTCAATAGGTCAGGGTTAATGGAAGTTGAACTCATCCCTAGAGATTCAGCTAATCAGGGTGGTTCCATTGGAATTCATTGATATTGCCGCAATATGTTGTGTTTATAAATGCTGGTTTGACCAGCCTTCATATGTATACTGGTGTTGTGCATTGAAATGAATAGTTTAATTTCTTACAAACTAATTATTTTGAGAATTAGATTATTCACCAGCATCTGTCAGAACTCATCTTTTCTCGAGGAGGAAAGGGAAAGTTGGATTTCAAACTACTCATCTCATTATCCGCACACTGCAATCCTTTAAGATGTAAAACCCTTCCTTCGACTGCCTTCGCCGACATCCTGCAGACCCGAGAGTCATTCTGTTCCACGGCTCATCTTGGACTATTAAACCACTGGCCGCATGGATTTAAAGCACTGCCCACAGGGTGATTAGGTTTCATTATGGCAAATGAAACACACCATTACCCTTTACTGTCTTATGATAAATGTCTTTAAGGAATGTCATGAGTTAGAAAAAAAGACTATTCAGACTATTCGGAGATTAGGAGGAATGACCGTGATGCTGAATTTGAGGACTCGTCTTTTAACCAGAGGAAAACCAGAGAGACAGATGAGGAAAGGACTATAAATGTCAGCAGTTCGTGTCTGTACAACCAGCCTCGTTAAAACAAATAAGTCAGTGTGTCATTTGTATCCTCTGTTCGACCGGCACAACACAGTCCATCTGGGGCCTGAGAGAAAATATCTGGAGCTCAAGCATAAAGATCCGGATTTCAACAGACCTCGCATCTGGCCAATTTAGGAGAAAAAGATACAAACAATTTGTAATCAATTTACAAGACAAATATTGAGCTGTGGTTTGTTCCACTACTCAACAACAGCACAGAGAACTTTCTTTTCCCTGTTAACATGCTGACAAAGCAGCGGGCAGCCAATACCCATCTAATGAAGTAATCCCTATTTTGCATCCAAACCCAACACGCAGCGCACATTGCAACCCAGGGCACTCTGTTTGGACAGTTCCCCGGAAATTCTGTTATCAGGGCACGTCCAGAAATAAATGAGGGGAAGGGTGGACAAGTGGGTGGACGGTTTGTGGGGGGTGGGGACTTGTTGAATTGGATGGTGCGCCCCCCCCCCCCCCCAGCTGAGGCTGTCTGGCAAAGGATCAGTCTCATTCCTCTTCGGTCGGAGGCTCCTTTTCTCTGACCCGTCAATCCTGACATCTCAGAGAACTGACGCAAGAAATACAGCTATAAAAACAGCCTCTGGTCCTGCTGGTGAGAACTGGGCAAAGATCGCCGTACGCATTCTCCAACGCACACACACACACGTCATGCAAAGACATACAGACACACTGTATTCTAGCCATCTTGCATTTCAATAGGGAGAGCCCACCAAATACTGTACATTAGTATGTGTGTGGGGTGGGGGGGGGGGGGGGTGATACCAATGTATTAAGTCTCTCAAACTGCTGTAGGTCATGTGTTCTGGCGTTGACTCACACTTTTTGTACTGAAGTCTTTGTGATAACTGTAAAATAAGATGTAGACTGCTGACAACAGAAGAAACCACACCAGTCACCTGAGCAGTGAATGGTTCATAATAATGGTGCACTGTACAAGTTTTTGTTTTTTTGGCACATAAAAAAGTCCCCAACTTTAAAAAGAAACGCCCTGAAGCCAGGAGTCTATTCAGAGTTTCAATTCAATGCTCATCTCATTGATAGAGCGGTGCTTGGATCACATTTTTTTTTCGGAACAGTTATCTTGTTATACTTTTGTATAAATACAGCCAATGTATGCTCCACAAAACGGTCACATGCTGCGAGGCTGCCGGCCCAGCGGTTCAACAGTCACCTCGGGCGTAGAAGCTCATCACATCCCGGTTGCCCTTGCGCCAGCGAGGTTGGACAATAGCGGCGCGCGTCTCGTTCCCCGGTTGTTTTTTGGTGGATTCTGCTCCAATCTCATGCGCTTCTGTGCCACAGTGCGATGAGAGACGGGCCTGTTGGTACTGGCTCAGTGCTGAAGCTGACTCACAGGGCACAGGTGCACCGCGAGAGAGGTCAAACGACGAGCTGAGGCCTCACATCGCATTAACATCTTCAGTCATATTTAAAAAGCAATGCAAACAATACAAAATAACGGGGAACATTCAGTAAATAGACGGGAAAAAAATGACCTGACTAGCAGGGATTTCCACACCTATTTCGCCCTCAAGCAGGATGCATACTGGTTTGAACTTGTAAAACCGGATTTTGCGGTGACTAACATGACAATTTGCAGAATTCTGCCCTAATCCTTGAAAAAAGGGTGCGCTCTTTGTTGCCTCTGCGGCTAAACTATTTGTGATTAACATGTCTTCATCTTCTATACGCGGGATTACATAAAAACAACAGTTGTCATGGGAAAAATGTAAGCAAAACCTACATCACAAACCAAGACATGTCCTTTGACAACGTGCGTATACCTTTTGAATCTTCTATTCTAATCTACACTAACACTGTATGATCATACTGTATACACAGTGAACGTGTCTACTAACACCTGCATACCACAGGTGTGTTTGAGTTCTTTTGAGGGTCAGCATCATTTCGATTTTTTTGTAGATTCAGTCATAAATTACTGGAATTGATTTGATAAATATTTAACATTACATTGATCAATTTTGTCTGAAGGCCATCATCCTTGTGCAATTTAAATTGAAAAAGTAAAAAAAAAAGAGTCTGCAGCTTTGCATTCATCATTATTTCCAGTTCTCTGGGACAACTTCATGCTTTCTTGCCAATATCCACTTTTTTTAAAAAAGATTATTGCGATTGACAGCTGGTTGATTAAATAAATAGACTCATTGAACTAGCAAACCCAACCCCAGTGGACTAGGTGGGTTTCTCAACCTGCTGCTTCACAGTGTGAAGCCTCTAATCTTGCCAGACAACTGCTATATTGTACGCTTGGCTAGTGAAAAACATGTTTTGATTACAGTCATTACCCTCAAGAACATACATGCATTCATGTCAGGGTGGGGAAGTCTTCTTCTTTGGCCTGCTGGGGTGTAAACAGTGGCTCTGATGGTGGTTGGTGGTCTACAGCATTCAGTGGTTTACTCGGGATTCGCTCCTCTGGGGAGCAGTCCTGAAGAGGAGGGGATTACCTCAATCCTCTCTCCCTGCTTCACCCTTTCCAACTCGATACTTCAGATTCAAACAAAAGCTCGGGGACTGTGGGCCTCAGGCCCCTGGCGGGCTGCTAATCCCATTCCAGCTGGACAACAATCTGTCTGGCCGGTGGCCCCTGCGGGGCTGTAAGCCCCGGGTAAGAGGCTTGGAAGAGAAGTCAGACAGCTCATCAAGGATGAGGACTTAATTAGCCTTGCAAAGTCAACCTGGCTAATTGAAAAGATTCAACCTGAGTGCCGCCACAAGAGCAGAAGACAGCATTTTTTAACGTTTTTTTCCTGCATTGTTCAAGGTGTTTTGTGGCCAGGCGAAGGGGAAAACAATGCCAGGGATGAGGTACCCCCCTGCTGCTTCAGAGTTGGCAACGTGAAAAATAAAAAGGGGGCCTGCTTGTAAGGTTAATTGGGCTGGACACGGTGCCAACATAAAGTATGGGTGGAAGTTGTCTTGAAGTGTTTTGCTGGATCTGAGCTTAATCGGTCGCGACAGGCTTTATCGGCGGGGTCAGGAGTGTCGTTCGAGGAGTGATTCTACATGCTGGTTTTATTGGATGCGTCAAGTTTTTTGAATTTTTTTTTATTTAAACAAGACAGACAGAGGGGGGGGGGGGTGCGTGTCAATTTGTGACTCCATTCACATGTGTGTCCGGGTCTACGTGTGCATGTATGTTCGTCGGTGGGTGCCAATAAACCCTCAAGTGGACTTTAGGTGAGACGAATCGCTTTGGTAAGTTTGTGTACCCAGGTTGAGCTGATGTCAAAACTCTGTCAGCATGGGCAAGACAAAGCACACACACACCTCGCCGAAATAAAACAGAAACTCTCTTGAACCCCCCCCCCCCCCCCCCCCCCCTCGCCCTTTCTCTCCGCTCTCCATCAACACTCTGTTAGAGCATGCCATCGGCCGCTCCGGCGTAATGTGTTTAGAAATGTTGCACTCCCCTCAACCTCTTCGACTCCGTAATGCATTTTGCTACACCCCCCCCCCCCTCCATCTCTCTTATCCATGTGTTTGAATACGCCACTTCTTCCCAAACACGCGGTGTTTAAAGAATGCCACACTCTACCTCTCAAGCCCAATCACTGTAACGTGTCTGAGAGCACAGGGCTAGCTCTCTCTTTGTGTAATTTGTTTCGCCATGCTAGCCTTTCCGACGCCACTTACACCTAATGTGTTTGAAAATCTCTCTCACACACACACATTTTTTTGACTATGAGCAGAGAACTGATTAAGCTGAATGCAGAGAGAAGAGCTGTAATTCATGAAGCGAAGCAGCAATTTTGCCAGAGATTTGGGTTTAATTAAACATCACGATAACGTGTGTATGCTCAAAGGCGTGAATTAATTACACTGAAAATAAATAATGAATTTAAAAGGACGTTTCACCCTGCTGAGAATGTATGAGGCTTATTGGATTGTATGGCTCTATGGATGGCGATGTTGGACAATAACTGTTGTGTACAGGCATTCATGGTTTCCAGATGATACATCTCTCCGGTTTTGGTTTCTCCTCTTGTGCACCACGAGATTCAAATATGACATTCCCATCATCCTCAGCTGCACTTTGTGTTTAGCGCTAATAAAGCAAACGTTGGCACGCACACACAAAACTCAGCTAAAAAAAAAAAAGCTCCCATGAACTTCCAAAGTAGTGCACCCTTAAGAATAGTAAATAATGTTTTGGATCGATTAATAAGGGATGCAGCGCGCGAGATTTCAGGGATCAGCTCATTTTCAATCCGGGGTAAAAAACTAATTAGTGAGTTACTGCACTCACCCGTCAACGTTTTTGTAGGTCGGGTCATTCTTTCACAACAAAATGTTTCCGCTTTGTCAAGTCAAATGTATCTTTCAGTTAATCCCCCTTTGTCTGTCTGTCTGTGTGTGTGTCTGTCTGTGTGTCTGTCTGTCTGTCTGTGTGTGTGTCTGTCTGTCTGTGTGTCTGTCTGTCTGTCTGTGTGTGTGTCTGTCTGTCTGTGTGTGTGTCTGTCTGTCTGTGTGTGTGTCTGTCTGTGTGTGTGTGTGTGTGTGTCTGTCTGTCTGTGTGACTGTCTGTCTGTGTGTCTGTCTGTCTGTCTGTGTGTGTGTCTGTATGTCTGTGTGTGTGTCTGTATGTCTGTCTGTCTGTCTGTGTGTCTCTCTGTCTGTCTGTGTGTCTGTCTGTCTGTGTGTGTGTCTGTCTGTGTGTCTGTCTGTCTGTCTGTCTGCCTGTCTGTCTGTCTGTCTGTCTGCCTGTCTGTCTGTCTGTCTGTCAGCTCTCTGCACATGGACCCATCACTCATGGCTGAGGACAGCTGAGGCAGATGCAACCGAAAATGATTTAACAGCCTACCATGGCTGCCGGTGTTTTTAAAGAAAACTAGAGGCGTCGCTTTTCATTTTTTTCAGTGTTTTTCTCTTGAATATCTCCATTATATATCCCCCAAAAGAAATAGAGCATATCCCATTCATATGTGCAAATACTGTGCACAGTGTGTTATCGTCACGGCGATCTCCTCTCTGTTTAATATCAAATGCAATGCTTCTGGAATCAGCTGAAATAACACTGCTGGTGTTTTAGGTAATTAACCTTTTCCACCGTGTAAATGGCTCGGGGGGTGGAGGGGGGGGGGGGGGGGGGGGGGGAGAGGAGCTCGAGTGGGAATGAATGTCAGCCTGTGCGCTTCATCCACTCGGGGAAAATACATGGCCCGTTTCAGGGGGGGGGGGGGGGGGGGGGGGGGGGGGGCAGCTGAGTCGCACAAGAAGCCTGCACAGTGTGTGTGTGTGTGTGTGTGTGTGTGGAAGGGTGGGGGACAAAACGCAAAAGAAATCATTGTGGTCTCCAAAGCACCTTTTTGGAGTTATTATAATGGGGGAAGGGGAGTGATGTGTGGAAGCTGATGGTCGTGGGGGGAGAGAATATGGGAGGTAAGATATTAATAAAAAACAAATCAGTCAGGCTTGACATAAACACCCCCTTTGTTCTTTGATGTGATGGCAGCAGCCACACAGTCGGCAACGCGATACATCATGCACAGGACCGCGCAAACCTCCCCCCACTTCCATCCCCTACTCTATTGCTTCATGAAGACCACATATGCTCGTGTTCTCTCTGGCTCCATCGCCAACTCTCTCTCTCTCACACACACACACAAACACACACACACTCACTTTGAGTCTTAATCTCCCCTCCACCTCCGTCCCCTACCTAGGAGCCTAATATCCAGGCCTTGATAATAGAGCGCTGTGTCTGATTCGTGTCTGCAGGAAGGAGCCACGAAATTACCTTCCTGTGCATCAAGGGCAAGCATAAAGCCGCACCTCAATCACCAAGAGAATAAGGCCTATTGTTACAAGCCAGAGCTTTTTCTTTTTTTTTTACGAAAGTAAGCGATCCTACTTAGAAGGAAAAAAAAGAGAAGATGATAAGACTTGATATCCCTGAATAGTACGACTGTCGCCCAGAGTTTGAGCTTTACAGAAATCCAGGTCAAGCCCCTTGGAAGAAACTCTCGAGTGTGTGATTATACATTAACCCCCCCCCCCCCCCCCCCCCCCCCGAGTGCAGGAGAAGCTCCGTCCTTATGTTGGGAGATGGTTAAAAGAAGGTAAGTTCTCAATTGGGTTTCAGTTGGAGTTATCTTGCTGTTGTCCTCTTGGAGGCTGTAGTTGAAGTCGGGTTGACGCTTGGCGTAAGCAAACTGCCACTAACCTCTTTTCCGATGATATAATGACCACGTTGCATTGAAACAGTGGCGCTCGATGACCCCTGAACGCGACAGGTAAAAAAGGGTCATAGACCTTTTTTTTCCTCTTCCCTTTTGCTTGAAAGGTGCCTAATGGCCAGAGGTCAGCGTGTCATGTTTGTCCTGCCCGGAGTGAATAACAATAGAGGAGGGTGGCGATGGACAGAGGCAGGCAGGTAGACAGATAATTAGACGGATGAGTAGACACGGGGCTGAATCTTATCAGCGAGGAACAACAGGGATGCAGACGATACCGGATCGTCATGTCCTAGTCTCTTTTGTTGGATCCACAGAGGCGCACGCTCATTAAAAAGTGTTGTCCCACATTCACGCTGTGACAAAAACAGCGTTCACATTCTGAACGCGAGAAAGGAGGGGAAACGGTTATGTTTAATGAGAGCAAAATTAGTTTTGGATTGTTTTTAGATGTGTCTCTTTGGACCCAAAGTTAAATACTTCCTTCGTTGCTGACATTTCCTCATCCTGCTGGCAACGTGACTAAAGGAATGCTGTTTTTTTACATATAAATAATACATAAAGCAAAAGTTACATAAGGATTAAAGGATACTTTGATAATTACATGAGTATTTAAGGATTCCGTGACGATTATTTACGGATTTTAAGGGTCTTTGCTTTGTCTTTGCTCGCTTTGGGGGCACCAGGACTAGGAGGACATGATAATGTAGTCCAGAGAGGACCGAGATGAGTTTTTTGATCAGATGAAATTCATTAAGAGGGACAGGCCATCATTTATTGAATTTAAAAGAAGCGGAGGAAGAGGGCGATTCAGGTCCCAGGAGCAGAAGCTATTCTTGTGTCGTTGTCACGTTGGTGTCCAAAAAAATAAATAAAAAAATGCAGCACAACAGCTGTGTATGCTTCTCAAGAATGCATTTGTTTTTATTAGATTTAATGTGTGATGGGTTTCTTTTTAAATCTCAATCGTGGTTCACAGACTTAGCGTGGTGATTTAAAATGTATACGTCGCAATTCATCCAACATGCAATTGTTGAATAATATTTTGACAGATTTATACGGACTTTATACCCAAGCAGGAAAGTAGCATCATACACAGCATTGTTAGTTGTTCGTCTCTCAGCAGTTTCAATAATGTATCCGTTTGCCTCGATTAGCTCATACATAAATATGTGAAAGACGTAGAAGTCTCCGTGCTAAATGTGTTTTACCGCGAGCGAGATTTATGATGAGAATAAAAGCCCAGATGTTCACCCCTGGAACCAAATGGAGACAAGAGTTCAGATAAATGTTTACTTAATTACCAGGGCAATTACAATAACTCCATCAATAGTCGATGACTTCAGCTGAGTTGTGTTGCAGAGACAGGAATCGATCCGGGACTTTCATTAACACTCAGAGAGGGGGCATTCGAGGCGGGTCGATTCCCCCCCTCCGAACCGGGACCGACATTGACCCGGTTCCCCTCCCCGCACGACTCTGGCGTCTACCCAGGTTCCACCATCACTGTCATCAATAGCCAAAAGCACCCGGGGCCCAAAAAAAAATAATACGTGCGAGTGAATTGATTGTGCAAGAGCGCACGTGGACTGTGACTCGTGGAGCCACTGGACCTCGTCCAAAAAAAACCCCACATCCATCACTACGCTGCCTCTGTTATCAATTCTCCATTATGGTTCAATTAAAGCTCAGCAGAATCCCCTCAAACATATCCTGATCTTTTGTCTCACATAAAAGTAGAAATGGATTCAAAAGATTTCTCGGAGCACTAATTTATTTCCTTCTAGGCCTTTTCCAATCCAGTCTCCGGTTGAATTATGTTTTCATACTAATTTGTAATTGGTTTAAATTCATTTCAGATCACGCTTTTTTTACGTTATTCCTCAGGAAATGTTGAGATGAGTTTGGTTTGATAAAGTATCCCCTTTGTTTTAAGGTTATGTTCGGGCACTTTCAGCACATTGTCAAGGCGACTGTTCAACGGCAACTTGAATGAAGCACTTCCTTCACTCCAGAAAACACTGCCAGTCAAAAAACAGACGGCAATTAAGTTTTTTCAGCAAAAACATAGTTGGCAAAACTAATTAATGGCACATAAACATAATATATGGAAGACAGAATTGGCCTCGCTGTGTATAGAGACTGTAACACAGGGATCGCTCGTTTGAAAACTCAATATGGCCGATGATGATTCATTGCAGCAGTGCAGATATTATTGTCCCCCTCAGTTAAAAGGGAGCTTTTAATTGCAATTAAATAACAATTGTATTAAACAAAAACAGGAAAAAAAATATGTAAACAAGAGCAAATTTAATCCAGATTTAGTGATTATAGAAATATTTCTCGTCAACTCAACAGGGTCTCACGCTATCTCTAGTTCACACAATGCAATGCCTCCTCTCTCTCTCTCTCTCTCTCTCTCTCACCTTTCTCCCTCCTTCCCAGGAGAGTCACTCCAACAGACAGGACCAATTTTCTGCTAATTGGGCCTCAGGAAATTGCTCCTGGTTTTAATTTACTGTTGGACAGCCATGAAGACATGTGATCCACCGCTGCTTTTCTCTCTCCGTCCCTCCTCTCCTCTCCTTTCCCCACAGCCAGAGCAGGTGTGAGAGAGAGAGGTACACTGTACACCTTCTCCTCCCTCTCTCTCTCTCTCTCTCTCGTTGGAATGCGAAGGCGGAAACCGGAGCCGAGTTGAAGGGTTAACCCGGCGTGGCAACCAGGTGCGTTGAATATGACGCGGTCCCCATTTGTGGGTCAAGGTGTTTTAAAGTTTTTTCCCGAGGCGGATCCCGGTCCAGTCGGGCTATCTTCACAAACACAGACTTGTCACAATATTATCGAAACCGGCAGGGCGTGTTGTACGTCCTGTCCAAACAGGAAGTGGATTCATTGGAAAGAGAATTAACCTTTGCTATCGGGCGATGACATCACCAGGATCAAATGACCTGATGGGGCGTCTCGAGGATCGTCCAGATAAGATTAATTAAGTGTGACAAAACCAAACATAATAACCTGTAACATTAGCAACGAAGATTACTCTGTTTGCAATTATTGAACAAATATTAGAGGAAATCTACACCAAACTCATAGATCTTCAGAGCTTGATAGTGATGGATGGGGTGGGGCATTATGGGATTGGAGAGCTACTTTAAAAAAATTGGTCGTGCTCGCTTTCATGAATGAATGAATTAAACCCAACATTTGTATTTAGGATGGATTGAAATGGCCCAATGATCCAGAAAACGAAAGCAAGACTTACAAATGTGTACGATTATTGAGAAATTCAAACAATTTTACCCCCAACGTCCCCCCCGTCAAAAAAGAAAAACTTGAGTAAATGTCAGTATTTAACATATAAGTGCAAAAATGAACGTGAAAACTCAAGACGTCCACATAAAGCGCATTTATGTGGAATTTCAAAGTGGGAAAAGATGATAGCTCATCGTCTTTTGATCGTACGACATCCAAGTGAGTATTATTAGTATATAGTGTATTTTTAATTGGAATATTCCACTGACGGACGGCTAATATTTGGGCAACTTCAAATTTCGCCTGGAAAGTCATTTACATTTGTTTAACTTTTTGTTTAACTTTTTTTCTAATTGTGTAATGAAAAAAAATATTTTACTAAGCTTAGATTTACATATTTTCTGCATGCACCGAAGTAACAAAATATATATTTAGCCTATTAACATGTCCTTTGTGGCGCCAGGACATTTGACTATTTATTTACCGAATGAAAAGTGTCATCATTCCAACTGACAGGAGGAATGCCCATTTCAACTTGAAGTGCTCATGAATCAGGGAACAATCAAAGCTGTCTGCAGAAGTCGAGGAGAAGTGCCTTCACTCTACGGAGCACTTAATGGAAAATTCCCCTCCGGTCTTGTTTTCTCCCTTTTTTTAGTTTGAGCATCTAGCCTTTTTGTTTTTTGTCTTGTGAGGATCCATCAACTACAAGAATAATGCCAATTTAGATGGATTTTAATGTTTCAATGTATGTATTTGAAATACAATAAATACAACATTGTGAATTTCTTCTTTTTTTTTTTAAGGAATTAGTCAATGTTACGCTCACAGCAGAAACACAAAATTATGAAGAGACTAACCCTGATTTGTATGCTGAGTGTCAACACACACATCTATGGGGCAACGCTACACACACACACACACACACACACACACACACACACACACAACCCCCAGCCTTTCTCAAACACACGTGTTGCAGAATGGCCGAGTCCAACCTTGGTTGACATTCACGCCCCCACCCCCCACCCGAGGGCCCGCTCTGACCCTCGCACTGGGTTCATCTGCATCAACCGATCAATACGTGCGCATGTTTATAGCATCCATCCCTAGCCTCATCAATACTGACACGTTACGCAGGACAAACATCCATCAGGAAAGCTCGACATGTTTTTTTTTTGTTTTTTTTGAGCCAAAGCACCACCAATCTATCAGCGCTGGACTTTTATAAACCTGACGACCTAATCTGAATCAATAAGTCGTGTTTTTCAAACATTCTCCGGAGTCGATATGCAAAGCTTATTAGCGACCTCCATCCAAGGACCTCAAAAAAAGACACCACCTCTATAGAAATATTGGCCTTTCCGGTATTGACGTACCATGCAGCGGGCCACTGTAAACAAGCCGGGGAATGTGTAGCATTACTTGTTTTGGTGTTCATTGATCCTGTATTTGCGGGGAGCTAACGGAGCCCATTGTAAAGTCGTCAGGCTTGATACATCTGCAGCGTTTTGCTCTCCTCTCATTAAAATGGGAGTCGGAGTGACCTGCGTGTCCGTGTGTGTCCGTGTGTGTGTGTGGGTAAAGGATACAGAGGAGAAAAAAGGGGAAAGTAAAAAAACATCCAAGCATCCACACAATCAAAAATACCCCCTTTCCGTTCTGGCTCATTACATCCACCCTGCTGCGTGATGGCTGGTTGACAACTTAGCACCTTCCAACTTACTTCCACACTTTCAAAACTTCCTTAACTGCTCCGCCTCTGTGCACAGTGGAGCTCATTCACTCCAAATCCTCGGGCGGACGGACAGGAAACAAAAGCTGTCCCCCCCCTCCCCCCCTTCACCACCCGTATCCTCAATACCATATTGGCTCGAACTTCTGACTTTCCACCCCGTACTTTAATTGTTCACGCACTTTCCAAATAGTGCTGTTCAAAAGTACTTTTAAGTTTAAAAGCGTCTCCTCCCAAAGCGAACTGGGGGTGATGTTGCAACTAAAATCTCCATCCATCATGCAGATAGGTATGTGTCCCTCGAGGGGGACTCCCGCACTCCCCGGCTGTTGTAATAAAGTGGACCTATCAGTCAGGATGGAGCAGACTTATTACTGTCTGTGTGGCCACCTATTGCTTTACACACACACACACACACACACACACACACACTGTAAAACCTCCTGCTGCTCCTGCTCACTGGGCAATAACACCACTGCTTTAGAAACAGTGGGAGGCAAACCCCAGGGCGACAGTGGTAAAACATATGTATGGCTTACCAATGATAATGGTGGCACTTCGATATCGCACATTTAATATTCAGAGTCATTAATAATGTAAATAACAAAAAGAGCTTTTGTTTGACTATATCAGAGGATAAATGAACTGGAAGGAAACTAAAATAAGTAATAAAATAAAGCACTCGCTCAAAGACCTCTAATATGGACGGCTACATATTCCACCTGGGTGGCGAGTAGTAAAAGGACAGCGGGAGAGCAGTGGGAAGGAATGTTATGGATTTATGCATGTAAAGTATCACCTGTCAAAAAAAAAAAGAAGATATACAGGCAGAGATCTATAATGAAGAGGCCAGGGGCTTATGAATGAGGGTCCCATGTTTGTCGGTCGTGGCTCTTCATTTCCACTCCGCCACACCTGTTTTCCCTCTCACTCTATCACTGTCTATGTTTGCTTGTGTCTTTAGAGGCGAGCTCTTTCTATGAACCCTACGACTCCCGAGTACACCGGCAGCATTTTCTATCGTGTTTTTGTCCCTTTTGCTTAAAAATCATCACATAATAGGTGCTTAACTCAACTTGTTTTACTTGTGTCCGCTCTGAACATGAGGCACATAGTACAGTAGCACAGTTTTTGTGCTAGACTCCTCCCCTGAACAGAGAAAGTCAAAGCATAGCGTATGCAACCGTAATTAGGCACGGCAGGCCTGTCAACTTTTGGATTGGACGTAGGTACAAGGGTCTTGCGGAATCGCCCAATATCAAAATGGTCATCATGAGACAGGATCCCATGTTTTCATAAGTCAAAATAAACGTTCTCTAAGTCCATTGAAGCAAGAGGAGAGGCTGTGATGAAGCTGCAGGGTCTTTGGTAAGCCATTATCCCGTTTGTCCCCTGGGCCTCTCCAGGAAGGGAATGTGCTACAGTTCCCAACCACCGCCAGAAGCAACTATTCCAGGTCATATGTTGAAGGACTATCCCTTTCCCCTTGCATCATCGACTACAGGCTCTTTTTCCTTTATACCTGAGAGACTCAGGGTAACGTAGGATCAGGGGTCAGAAAAACAGCTACAGCTCCATCTTGATACCCATCACCTGTCATTACGTGACCCAGGTAGTGCACTTAAGATGACCCGCAGAGCCTCGAGGGCATTTCTTCTTCTTTTTTTAAGTATCCACAATCAAAACTCTTTAAAATATCACTGGGGGTACCCCCTGAGGCTGGGTGCGCCGGCAACCTTTTGACCGGAAAAGGTCAGGTGACTAATTAGCCAACACCTCTGCGGAGCTGTGGAATGCTCTGTGCCGAGGGCGGGTAAGAAAAAAGAAGTGGGATCTGTCAATTCCTTTTCACTGGGACTATAAACACTCACGCAGGACGATACTTGGAAGCTGATTATTATGTGTCTGTGTGTGTGTGTGTGTGTGTGTGTGTGTGTGTGTGTGTGTGTACAGTCGGTCCTCACAAGCAAAGTGTCAAGTGGAAAATTATAGCGCAGGAAGAGGAGATATGGTTTGGGCAGGAGAGCAAGTTGTGGTTATGTTGACAGGAAATGCTGGTCCAAACATCACCGGCGAAAGTAAAAGCTTACACGTGCCAGTGCGTGATGTCATTTGCTGAGTTAAACCTTCGTTAGCCAAAAAACACCCCTTTGTTCCATTTGTGCTAGCTACAGTACAGCTACAGTATAATTTCACGTGTTTAGACGAAGGGTATGAGCTGAGTTCTAATGACACATAATGGTCTGTGTCCTACAGCAGTTTATTGGCTTTTCAAGGGCGTAATGATAGTCAATGGCCATACATTACATTTCAGACCATGGCCCCCATTAGGTCCAAGAGGATCTTTCATCTTCTACATTCCTGCTTGTGGCCAATAGAGGATCCTATGTCATTGTCAAAAAAAACGCTGTCCCCACGGTACAGGAATCAACTCCAGGCCACCTTGACACAGAATTCAACGTGATTGATGGTAATTGCCTTTTTTTTTTTGTGAAATGCCACACGGGCCTCCCGAAGACTCTTTATTTTTCCTCCGCGCCTTTCATGAAGGAGCAACTAAAATACTTTACCTGATCTATGCGAGGAAACGGTGCATCGTCTGAAAAGCGTGACGCATTTCGGCTCTAAACGGCTTAATTGCTGCCGATGACATGCTGCGATTCATCGGGCCCACGTTTGGACGCGGTGACTGTGGTCAAGCAGGACCGTGTTTAGAAGGGATGAAAAGACTATTGTGTGTGTGTGTGTGTGTGAGGATGAAGGAGGAACATTTATAAGGAAAAGGCATTTGAAACTGAAACCAGATGTGTGTGTGTGTGTGTGTGCGTTTCTTTGTGTGTGCAAATGTAATGCTTAGTTTCATGCCCTTTCTTAGCCAGCAAGTTTTATTTTATTTTTTTTTAAATATTTGGCACAATAAAATTAAATAATTATATGAGTAACACAGTAAGACCTGTAAGAAACTGCTTGGGGTTTGATGTAATTTGGGAACAAAGGCAAATAGGAACAGAATATATCTAAGAACTCTCTCTTGACTCAGCAAAACAAGCCACATCGGAGAATGAAGAGAATGAGTCAAATATCCTAGATTCACAAAACTGTAATAAAGGGCGTGCACAGATTGTCACCCACGGATGACCTGCATTACACAATCGTCTTCCAAAAAGGAAAAACCATTCATCCTGTCAGTATAACAACCAAAGTGTTTAGGGAAGTAATAATAATTTTTAAAAAAAGAAAGTCCTCTGGCATTGCTCGGGACAACGTAGGCCAAGAGACTCATTTGAGCACAGCTTCACAAATGTCCCCTCGAATATTTCCAGGCGCAGCAAATAAAATTGGTCCAGGTGCACCAATGAAAAAAGGACGCCCCCCCCCCCCCCCCCCCCCCCACCCCGCCCCGAATTTCCTAAAAGCAGGGCGCCAATGGGCTGTTAAAACGGAGAGGCGTGAATTCAGCCGGGCTTTGCCGTAGCTTAAAGTGCTGGCCGGTGGCCCCTGTGAAGGTTGAGTGCCCCTCTCTCACAGCACCGAGTGGTGTTACACTGACAGGTGTCTGCTAACCATTACAACACATGGCAGATTAATTCAGTCCCATAACATATGTACAAAAATTATAAAGCCACGAAGTTGGATTATAATCAAGACAATGTCCCCGATATATTTAAAACAAACTGATTTAATGACATCTCGTTGATATATATATATATATTAGCTAAGGCATTAGGGGAAAAGAATAAAACTAAGTTTGACAAGAACCATGTTTGATGTATGAGAAGCGTTTCATTTTTTTTAAAGATATTGTACATGACTACTGTAGTTAGCTGCCATATGGACTACAAAGAAGTCAGCGAAGGAGTCAGTGAGTGGAGCGGGGACAAGATTTGTTACAAGTCCAACAGATCGCAACCGCTCCTTCTTCTATCTTGGATTTCTTTCTAAAGCCCTAACAAAAAGAGTTTTTTTTTTCTTCTGTTCGAAGGTTCATCCGCGCTAGTGAGCTGAAACCCGAGCAGAGGAAAAAAAGGGCACCTCTTGCGTATGGAAAGGTTTAGGTGAGTAGTAAACTACCTCGTACGGAACTGATGAGAAACACCTGCATGTCTGAGCAACAACGTCAGCCAGACAAATCAAAGCCAGAATAGATGATTAAGAGCGGAGGCGGCACACAGAGCAAGACCTCTCTGATCACACGGTCCAGAGCCACGGGAAGAAAAAAAAAAAAAAACGTACGCGGACGTCTGAGCGGCGCTGGAATGAAACCCGAAACACGGCATCAAACACCCCGACGCAAACAAAATATGAACGACAGTAAACTGAACACATTAATCAAATGCTTTGCCGTAAACATTCAATAAACAAGTGGAAGTCTGCGTAAATAACCCAGCTCCGACTTCTAATCCACAAAAGAACTTTACATTAACAAACCTTCGAGCCACGTTTGAATAGAAATCTACAAACTAACTCGTTTGAATCCATCTGTGAGATTCCAAGCGACGGGTTTTCTTGATTGTGCCACAAGCGATTAAAATGGGGGTCACTGGGTTCTCTCTGGATTCAAGTCCATTTGTTGAAAACCATCAAACGAGGGCAGATGAAACGCAAAGGTGCTGGAAAAAAACCCGTCTAATCCTTGGGGCCAGCGCTCGCCACGTGAAAAGAAGTCGAGTAAAAACCAAATACGTTAGCTAACCGCGGCTGAGTGTGTGAGCCATTTTGGATAGTCTTAACAAGATATTTCCTCGATGTATGCCTGTCTTCATGAAACCCAATTACACCTCGACCAAGAGGGACCCGTTCTCGATGTTGCACGTCAATTGAAAATAATTATAATCTGGATGATCTCGGGGGTTTAAAGGTTTCAATTTCCTCCTTTGTGGGGAAGACGCGGCGGCGGCGGCGGGCGTTTGGCAAATAGCACGCGACGGGAAATGAAACACTAATGTCTCTCTCGCTCTGCGGCGCAAGGTTTTGTGATGCGTTTTAAGGAGGCGCCGCATAGAAATGTGCCCTTTTCCGCATGCCTACCGGTGATGTGTGTGTGTGTGTGTGTGTGTGTGTGTTCCTGCAGGCCCAGTGTCTGACAGTGATTTTGCCTATTCTTTTATAGCAATCTGCCAACTATTGTACTCTATGTTTATACTTGTGTGTCTGTGCTTGCGTGTTGGCGTCAGCGCTAATAGGTTTGTCAGATGAGATGCTGCTGAGAGCAGTTGTCATAGCCGCCGTGTCCAAACTGGCAGCCTTCACGTTCCACTTCCAGTCCCCGGAGAGAGTTTGACCTGAGTGGAGTTACCACAATGTGCTTTGGCGCTGCCCAGTCGGTCATTTAACCCTGCACGCACGCGCACACACACGCGCACACACACACACACACGCACACACGCAGCCAATGCAACTCAGTTGACACATTTAAAGACTCTACTATTAATTAAAAGCCTCCACTGAGATCGTATATTTTGAAAATAAACAAAAGATTTTAAGTTCACTTTTTTTAAACACTCCAGAAAGTTGTTCATTGGTAGTGTAAGGTGAATGCATCTCTTAGTGGCAAAAAGAGTGTCATTAAAATGACAGAAGCAGATGGATTATTTGAATATGATGTGTTGGTAAAAGGGGCCTTGGATCCCTTCCGGTTTTCCTACTATTATCCGAAATTTGGCAACAGAACAAAAACCTCCTTCGGTGGATTTCTTTCTCAATGTACGAGAATTAGAGAATCAAATTAGAGTCTGATACTTGGCATCACTGTAGGTTATCTTACTTCCAATTCACGCAGAAAATGTCAAAACAACGATAGCTCTTCCTGCAGGCTTTTGGCCGCCGCCGCCGACGCGCACACATATATAATTCTCCTTACGCATGCACATTTGTTTTAAGGTCACATACACGTGCGCACGCAGAATGCGTGCAGTGTCCACACACGGCTTATGAAGGAAAAAAAGGGCCCACTGTGCTCACAGATGAGGCTGAGTACACAATGGAACCAGAGGACAGAGATTTAACAGGAAAACAGCATGCCAGCATCCCCCCCCCCCACAAAGAAAACAGTCCCGTATTATTACAACCATTGGAGCCTGCATTGGCCAGTTTGCCCTTTCTGCAACAAGACCTGCGTAGTCTTTGGCGGATTTTACGGTAACTACTACTGTACCGCCCGTGCTTACATTGGAAAAGAATGAAAGCAGTGACCTCACTGCGTTCGACTGGACCACCCATTTATGCGAAAGCCCCCCCCCCCCAGAGTGAATCAAAGTATTCGTACTTTTGAGGCCTGTTTTTTTAGATTTCCCCATCTCGAAAACCACTGTTTTCGCGTCGCAGGCGCAGCTGCAGAACGTCCACGTGCTGATGTTTACGAGTGAACCTGCGGAGCGCTGTGGTGACGCATAAACACGCCGCGGCAACCGCAAGCGGCGTGCAAACAAACACACAGAAATGACGACATCGCGCGACTGTCCGAGTGACCTCGCTTTTACCGGCAGTTCGATGAACACGGCGCATTCATTTTGTGAGAAGAGGAAGAAGAAAAGAAGAAAAAGTTGTTATTATTTCCCTGCTTCAGCCATTTTTTTTTTTGTTCCCCTCTCCCTCTCAAATAAAAACTGCACTGAAATCAAAAAATGGAATTCATCCATCTCTGTCTCGAATTATTAAATACAGCCCGGCTGTGGTTTGAGGGGGGAAGAGCGTGCTCTTGCATTCGAGTCGCTATGTGCACGGTGGAGATTAACTGTGGGAGAAAATGTAATGCTTGTAGTACCGCTTGTAGCTTTTGTTGTGTTTGCAGCCGCCCAGAGGACAAGTAGAAGGCACCCAGTTCCAAACGATTCTCTCTCTCTCTCTCTCTCTCTCTGTCTATTGGTGCTGGCTCAGCAGGCTTCGAGTCCGCTTCATTCGGCTCCCTGATTGCATTGGCCTTCTGTCCACCTAGCCATTGATTCCAATGCCCCAGCCAAGCACTTTTCTGTTTGCCTTCGCCTCTCGCTCTCAATGGCCACAACCAAAGCTGCCTCGAGTACTGGTATTACCACGGTGTTACCTGTATTAGTGTGGAGGTCACCAAGTTTGAGGGGGGGGGGGGGGATGCATGGAAACCTGACATCTTGACTTACACCCCTGCTGCCCTGGTAAAATAGGGAGCGGCTTGAACAATCCCAAAAGGTCACAAGGTGCCGTTTCATCATTCCGCTTAAAAAGGTTTATCACTTTGACTTAAGTTCAATTATTGCAAAAGGTTACAGGGGTCAGAGGTAAAGTACATGAAAAGCCTGTTTTCCTCGGTCCAACACATCCCGTCCAGGAGGAAAATCTCAGTTGCCGAAAATATAAAAAACAGAGAAAAGAAAAGCTCATAACCTTCAGCTGCAACTGCCCCTGGATCAGAATCGCACCAAGCGAAGCTGCTGTGAAACCGATATCAGCTTTAAAGGAGACAGGTGAATATACACAGAGGGCACATTGTATGTGTCGTAGCTCTTCATCTCACGAGCACGTCTTTGATAACGATCTGTCCGATCTGTACAATGAAGGCATTTCAACGAGACTATAATGTGTGCCGTCGATGACACGGGGAGATTTGATCCGGCTCCACCGACGGCAAGACCCCCCCCCACCCCCCCCCCCCCCCCCCCCCCCCCCCCCCCATGCATTAGCGCCGTGCCGTTCATTCACGCCACTGCTACGATGGCGAGGTTTCATAATGGACGGGAAACATGAGACCGGACGCAGAGGTGGGAACGTTTTTTGCAGACTCGAAATATTCTCCAAAAAAAAAACACAAAGGAATGCAAGTCGAGGCTTTGAAGATTAGAAACCGAAGACGGCCGTCTGATAACATTTATCAGACGGCAAGAGGAGTTCTGGGCTGCACGGTGGTGTAGTGGCTAGCACTGTCGCCTCACAGCAAGAGGGCCGTGGGTTCGATTCCCGGTCGGAGCGGTCCTTCTGTGTGGAGTTTGCATGTTCTCCCCGTGGCAGCGTGGGTTCTCTCCGGGCTCTCCGGCTTCCTCCCACAGTCCAAAGACATGCTGCAGGTTAATTGATCTCTAAATTGCCCATAGGTGTGAATGTGAGAGTGAATGGTTGTATGTCCCTACATGTGCCCTCGATGGACTGGCGGCCTGTCCAGGGTGTCCCCTGCCTTCGCCCTATGTCAGCTGGGATAGGCTCCAGTGCCCCCGCGACCCTAATGAGGATAAGCGGTATTGAAAATGGATGGATGGAAGAGGAGTTCTGAAATTCCTTGGCCACTTTTTTTTTTGTGCACACTGCATTCACCTGTGTGATTTTTATCGGAGAGCACTTGATGGGACGCTGGCCATGGAAGCGGAGAAAGGCCGTAGTAATTAGAATTTTATAAGCATTCCTCTTTTTTTTGGGGGGGGGGCTTTTTTTATTAGATGGGGGAGAGAGAGGGAGAGAGGGGGGACAACATGCAGCACCCTGGGGTGTTGTCATTTAAATATTACCGATCTGGTTTCTGGATTTTCATTTCCCTGGTTTTAAAACGTGATTTTTTTTTTTTTTTTCTTCTTCAGTTTTACACCAAATTAAAAACTTTCTTGGATGATTTGACTGACAGAACGTGATCTCGGGACAGATTGATTCCATCCAGGCTCGATTGCTCAGCCTTTCGGTGGGGTGGACGACGTTGAGGTTTTTCATCTTGAACTTAGGAGTCTTTGAGTTTTGACCAAAACCACATGTGACATCCCGTTTTTTAAATTTGACATTGAGTTGACATTTATACGAGACAATTTAAATTCAAAGCCACTTTTTTTTAACAATGCTTATTGCATATCGGACCAGATTTAGAGGAGGAATAAAAACACTTGAAATTGGATTGAAACCATATGAATTAAAGTTGCTAATAAGATTTAAATCCTTATTTGCTTCCATACTATATTTTGCCACACAACAAAGAGACGGAGAGAAGAGAAAAAGTCAGTTTGAGGGAAGAACAAAGTGCGGACAGACCCACCTCAAGAATTCCTCGTAATGAATTCACTCTTACATTAGGCCCAGGCACTTTAATGAAAATCAATAGTGTAATTTTCTACTTAGATAACCCAATCCCTTGAAACTGATTCCCTCATTTCCTCCTCGTGCGTCTTCGATTATTCAATCAAGAGGTCGACCACCAACAGCTTCATGGTGTGTGGAGATTATAGTTTTAAAGTCAGTCAACTCCAGACCCCCCCCCCCCCCCCCCCCCCGACCCCTTCGGGTCAATCTTTCTCACAAAGTTCACGGCAATTTCAGCCGCCCACGCTTCAAAACGTTCAAATCCAGCAGCCTGTTTGTAGCGCCATCCCTCTCTGGCTGGGACGTGCTTCTTATTCACGACTTAATCAATAGAGTCCCTCAGACCTGGAGACCAATCGATATGATTACAGGGCTGTTTTGCCCAAGTCTCAATTCAATTGTGCTGATCGGGCAGCTTGAAATGGGTGGGGGGAGGCGGGACCTACAGGTTGTCAGTCACTCTTGAGTGATGTCCAGAGATTATTTTTTTTTTACAGGAGGCTAATCGGGGGATCGTGTTCGTGCAAGTTAAACTACACAATCACGAAATGTGTACCGACCGTGACCCCGCGTCACTCTCTGTGTGTGTGTGTGTGTGTGTGTGTTTTTTCATGTCCCCCCCCCCCCCCCAGAGAACATTTAAAGACCAACGCCGGACCTACATTTCTACAACTGGTCCCATTTGGGTGGGCCTCGTTGTTTTGGGCATATTTTCATGATGCCACATCGTTGAGTTCCCTGCCAGGAAAGTGAAAACACGAGTTGTAAATGGAAGGTACTGCAAGACATTATGAACGTGTCTAGACACATAAACTGTGGCGTGAAGGGAGAAACAGATAAGTTGTAGTCAGAGAGTCATTTTAAACCTAATAAGTATAAGAAAGCTATAATATGTGTATGCAATGTCGTAAAAAGTATATATAATGTATATTATTATATATATATAACGTGAATACATGCAGCAATGTCTAGTTGAATATAGAGTTTTGGGGAGAGTGAAGAAATATAATTAAAATAGCAAATAATTCTTCTTCTGAAGTCAAACCCTGATCTGTATTTCAAAATCTGTACCTCTCCGAAGTCTATAAATCCACTTTTATCATGTGCTGGGACTTCATAAATCTCAATATGTACATGAAAGAGGGGGCCCCTCCGCCGACGCCGCGCCAAAAGCAATCGGGAATCTCATGAAGAAGAAGAAGAAAAAAAAGGAATCGGCATCCAGATGCAGCAAGCATGGGGTTCTGTTTTGTATTTAATCTTCGGGGGATGATTTTGAGGCTGAGGTAAGCGTGAGCTGATCGCTACCAACAGCTGCTATGTGCTCATTTCTATTGTCTGGAACATCTTTCTGCGGGTCTTTAAGACGGACACGTTACGTTTCTTGCAGGAATCAGATAGATAGTCGGAGAGAGAGAGAGCGGTACAAGCAGAGAGGCCGGGGCCTCGTGGTACCTGATCAAACAACTTGACAGTGTGTCAACACACATCTGGAGCAGATATATTGCCTCCTCCTCCTCCTCCTCCTCCTCCTCCTCCTCCTCCTCCCTCCCGTTGTGAAACCAACTCCTCCTCCTCCTCCTCCGCATTCCCTCGATGCACTGTGATCCTATTAAAACAAGAAAAACACATCTGATATCAGTGGAGTCATACTTCATTACAAGAAAATACTTATCGAGGAAGAAAAAAAAAAAAAAAAAAGTCTGCGCGAGAAGAAACTAAACTGTGTTAATCACGTACAAGTTGAACTTCTCTAAAGACTCCCTACAGTCCGTGAGCGCTTGGCACCGACTCCTCTTTGCGCTTGGCAGCCCCCTTCTTGTTTTTACGAACTGGCCCTTTTAATCCCATCCGACCACAATTGATGCAAACTGCACAGGGCATTGGGAGTATACACCAGGGAATTGCACATACACAAACATGTCCTAACATTTAAGGCAATGATTGAAGTCGGACAGTCAGAATGAGCCCATCCCCCCCCCCCCACCACCACCACCACCACCCCAGAGGGCCGTCGTGTGCATGCGTGAGGGGCTGAACGGCGACCGTGTGCGATTCTCGGGCATGTTCTGAGCATTATTCTCGGCGCCCGGACGCATCACGTCTGATATTACACACCGCAGCTGATGTTACTTCCAAAAAGGATTGGATGGAGTCCTCAGGCACCTCCTGAAATTACATTTAAAATGCTGAGAGCATCTCTCCTGCCTGATATTAAACAGAAATTAAAGGCCGATGGTAATGAAGCAACTTCCTCACACCTCCGGAGACAATGGCATTTGACACGGGCTGAATAGGATGTTAGTGTGTGACGTATAAAAATTTAAAAAAAAGAGGACAAATAAATAAATTAACCGAGTGAGTAATCGGAGGAGAATAACAACTCGCGTTTCGGATGATTCAACAATCTTTGTAGGGTTTAGTCGCACACATGGTAGCAAGATTCACATAAACGGAGACATACGTACTCCATTTTCACATGTATACAAACACACACGCACACACACACGAACACGGCGTCCCGAAAGGCCTCTGTGACATAACCGTGTGTGTGATCATTAAGTGACTGTGGCAGGTTGTTTTTGCCCAGGCTGCCCTCTCTGCATCTGTTCCCCCGTAGTGCCTCATTAGAGGAATTCCTCGGGGGAGCCGATGGGCGGGTCAGGAAGAGGGTCCCAGACCTCCGCTGTCTGTGCATCTGACAGAGCTGATAACGTTGAGGTCTGGACAGGGGGGGGGGGGGGAGGGGCGTCTGATCCAGGACCCCCGACGACCTCGGTGCCCATGATCTGATGAGGAGGTGAGGCTGAGGAGGCGTGTGGATAAGGCATCCCAGCATGCAACCGCAGCCCCTTGTTGCTTTCGGTGTAAGGCTTGCTACCGCGTCCTTGAACATATAGTTGTAACGTGAGTAAGAGGAGATGTAGTAGTTTCATTTGATCATAATCGGGTTTTTTCCATTTTTTTTATTTGATGGCATTTATTTAATTGTATTCGCATTTTTATTTTCCATTTTATTGAATACATACAGTATATGATTAACAGCATATTTGGTGTCTGTGGTGTCAAACTAAGTAAAAAAACCTCGCTGCTCATCTCATTGTTTGTAAAAGATGATTGATTTTATTTTTATGGGTTGAACGTGTGGTTTTTTTCTCTAATTACCAAAAAAAAGAGACTTAGCCTCAGACCTTTTTTGTTGCAATGGAGGTGAAATAAGTTTTTAATGCTCCTGATATTGTTTTTGACTTTTACTTGTCTTTCCAGAAAACCAAGTATCCTGGTTATTCTGGAGAATCCACAGACCACGCTGTCAACGATGTCCATTGGAAGACGTTTAAATCCTGAGAACCAAAAAACTCAAATTCAATTCAACCTCCATTTGTATTTGAGTTGTGGCAGAAATCTCAGTGGATATCTCACAAAAAAAAAACTTGGGTGAACCGTATCTCTAACTCTCTCATCTCATGCTCAGCTTTACTCTCACCGACTCGTTCTCTCCATCAACAGCTCCCGATTCCTCGATGGCGCTCGTGTAATCAGTGCAGAGTCGCAGATAAATATCAGTAAACAAGTGAGTGACGCCTCGCAGCTGGTTTTGATTTAGCGGGTCAGTCAAGCGTCTTACACCGGATCACGGAAGAAGAAGAAAAAAAAAAAAAAACGAACGGGATACCACGCAAATCTCAGTGGACCACTGATGTCCGTGGATTATACACTTTGCATGCGTTGTAGCCAAAAACACACACACTTCACGTTCGTTGTCAACACCTAAGAAACTTAAGGAAACCCCGAAGAACGAGAGAGAGGATCGGCGAAGTTGCGTATCGAAGATATGACGAGACATGACAGGTGTCAGCGTGTATTCTTTTCCACATTAGGAGGGATTTATTTTATTTGTTTTTATTTTCTATCAGTCAATACCTCCATTTGAAGCCAATGGGAGTTTATACATTATTCAGCAGCCCGGTCGCGAACAGCTTTTCACAATGCGATCCAACTCGGGATCCAACTCGGCGAAGGCTTCTGTGAGACTTGGGAGTCAAAGCCACTTGGCGCCGACATCGGGGTTTTTTGTCCCAGTTGGGAGAACAAAATAACCACTTAATGAGATAATTCCAAGTATATATGCTCGAGAGTCAAACCTTGCGTAAGAGCATGAAGAAACTGTATATGTGAAACAACTGAAGGGTGAGAGTTGGACAGATTGTAACCTGGACAAATGGTTAATAAGTAAGATTATTATTTTTTTTTAAACGCTTCGTATGCACTCCCAATACATTCCAGGTCATAAACTTCATTCAAGCTCTGTGTGCAATAACATTTAACGAGTGAAATTTGATTGCGTATGTGTTGGTTTATCCTTGTTTATGCCCTTTCTCATCTTGCTGTCCAGTGGAACGAGTGACTTTACAAGCAAACTAAATGTGAATACTATTGCTTCAAAATGAAATATGTCTACAACCCATTTTAAAGTTCTGTGGATAATATTTTTTTTTCTTACTGACACAAACTTGTAAAAAAAATTATAAAAAGTAATGGGAAACCATAAACCGCGCTACAAGTTACCACTAACTTTATGTTGCATAGTGTGTTTCAGACGTTTAATGGTAACCACATTCACATTTTTGAGCCCCGACTCCTCTTCCAACTATTGGTACAATGTAAAGCTAACTGCTTTGCTGAGTGCCAAGCCTTCACTTGGGATTAAACATTGCTTTTATTGTAGGTAACCTTCTCACCTTATCCGTTTTCTGTCATAGGTGCTGTGCCATATTTTGCTTTTTCCTCCGTGGACTGTTTCCCCCATTGCATCACTCACACAGGGTGTAGTTAACTATTGGCAGGTACTCCAAAATCTGGTTGCGTTTAATGAAAAGTGACTGCCCATTTTAAACAGGACTCGAAAATGAATCTGCGCTGCCTCCGCCTAATCCCACAAGGCTACGAATATCCATATATATATATATATATGTCACATTTGTCTAAATCCACCAATTTGACAACCCCTCGCGGTGCAACAATCGTTTAAGGCTGACAGACACCACGGCCCACTGAGAAAATAAAGAAAATAAAAACAGCGGTTCCATTTTGAAAAATGTCATCTTCCTTTTTTCATTTTGTTTTCATTAAAAAATATCCCCGCTTCCCCCACACACACACACACACAGTCTCAGGAATTTCGGTAGGATTTTTCAGCATCGGCTCAAAAAAAAGGGGGAATTGCATCCAGATGTGGCCTGAGCCCGGCTCACGGTCAGTCGGGGCCGGAGACACAGAATAGGTGAATAGGGTAAGGGGCACCAGGAGAGAACACGTGGTCTTCGGCACACTCCAAGATGCACTAAATAAACATGGCCCCGCTGTGACCCATGCTAGCCAGCGTCGCCCTCAAGGGGCTCCTGCAGGTCCATTAAACCTGTTCGGGATACCTCATGGCTGACCTGCCCTGTTTCAAACTCAATCATTGTCCCACAGGAGAGCAGCTATATTGCTGTACGGCTTCGACGCAGCCACCAACAAGGGCCTCTGTTGCAGGAGAGTGAACCCATATACAAGGCAGGAAAGGCTCTGGCCTCCGCTGAAGAAAAACAATTCAGGCACAAAATTGAGTTTCCTAACAATATCCAGCAACCACACACACACACACACACACACAATGACAGTCCCGCAGGATAACTAAAAGGTTATTTTTCATCTACGCGCCGTAAAAAGCCCGTGTCTAAAAATCACGCATCTCCTCCTCTGTAATGGATTCCTGTGGCTGCGCTTGGCCGTCATGCTCAAGTTGGCAGGTTGCATCGCAAAAACAAAAGAATCAGGACTCTCTCGTTCAGCCACGCGTAAAAGAAAACAGATACATGGCATTGATTTTAATCACAAAATAGCAGAATAAAAAGCGCATTATCTAATACCACCCATAGTTAGTTACACGTGGGGGGATTTTTATTTTTTTTTGACGATTAACAGCACATGAGTCCAGTCCTATACCTCATCCCCGGAATGCACCAATTGTGTATTCAAGTAAAACAGTAAAAGAGAAAGGAGGAAAGAAGAAAAAAGAAAAGCTTCCACCACCTCGGGGGCAAAAGATATACCGCAAACAATACCCAGGACACGCGGAGTGAAACTCACACTTAAACTTGAATTAGTGCAATTAAAACGTTGTCTAGCATTTGCCAGAACGCCCCTGTAGATCAACCTTTTTGAAGTCCCTAACCTACTTTTGGGGTCTTTTTTCCAGCGCCGGCGGTGGCTCCCCCGGGCTCCCTTTTTAAAACGCCCAACGGGGGTTCACTTCTTTTTCACATGCAATGGGAAGAGCGATTACGGGAACTTCTCACCAACTCGCTAGCCTGGCTCAGCGCGTCGTGTTAGCGACCGGAGATTATCTATTCATGCGTCCCAAAAAGTGTTATCGATTCCAGCTGTGATGGGGGGCGCTCTCTCTCTCTCTCTCTCTCTTTCCGCTGCACGGAAAAGCCAGCGGAGGGTGTGTTTTTATATATATTTGAGTAACAGAATCACTATTTCGCCATTGAACAATTGTCAAAACAAGATAACAAGAGTGACAAATGACGGGGACTTCTAGGCCTTTTACTTGTTTGCTTTCATATATTTACAAGTTGTCATAGGGAACCAAAGCAGGAGCATAACCCTCATGGAATGTGGGTTTAGAAACAAATAGTTGTTTTTACTGTTTTGGGCTTTGCAGATGGTGATCGAGGAAGCAGATTAGTTGCTGGCTGGGGAGGAGAGGCAGAAACTAAACGGAATTATAATGCAATTATAGTCATTGCACTGCGTTGCTGAATTATTCATAGGAATCCTGCGTGCATGTGAATTATCTGTTCTTACATTTATGTAATTATATATTAAGTTACATGGTCTTGATCCCACCTCATTGGTGTCTTCCAACAACAGCCAGGGAAAGAATAGAAGGCAGCTGGTTGCTTTCAAGCATCCATGACAGTTTTTTTTTTTTTTTTTACACTGTTTTCTTGGGAGTTAAAATAACAGATAATTTCTAGATGATAATAGATGTGAGAATTAAAAGCTCTGGTCGCATTTGCCAATTTAAATATAGCAACGATCTGAGCGTGTTAAAAGTTGAACTTTTCGTCTAACGTAAATGAATCACAATGTCGAAATAATTTGCGTTTGGAAATAGATAAAACTTTAGAAGGTACCTTGTTGTGCAGAAGAAAGTTATTTTTCTTTTCCCGTGGCTCGTCACTGCCTGTGATTGGTTAATCACACGAGGGGCACGAAATCATCCATTGGACGTCTCTCTCTCTCTCTCTCTCCCCGCTTTCCACAACCCAGATTTCACAAAGCGAAGGAGAAGTTATTCTGGGGTCTGCCGCAAGATGATTTGGATGCTCGTCAAGGCTTTTAAAATTTGAAAACCACAAACAATTCGGAGCGCGTCCTCCAAACCCTCGACCAATCACACTTGGAGACTCCGGAGTACGGTGAGTGGTTTGCTCTCAGGTACCGAAACGGCAATGAGGAACGTGGGTTTTGAATTAATTATGGACTAAACTAAACTTGAGTACATGTTAATCCAGTCTACACAGTGAAACTTTATATTGTATATGTCTGCTTCAAACTTCCACCCAATCCTTCTTCCCCCGACAATAACAGAACTCTTTTTCTTATTAAATTACACTCTAATTTGCATTGACAGGTATTTCATAATTCTACTGATTCTTTTTTCTTGGTTTTCTTATGACTGAAACATTACAGCAATCCAGTCTCCACGGAACCAATCACAGGTTATTAAAATGTCCCTGGCCAGGATTGCTTTTTTTCACATTTCATTGTTTCAATTCTCGGGTTGAGAGTTGTAGACGATTCGCCTTGAGAGGAGTTTGCATGCGTTTCCGTCCACCGACGAAATGACAGCATCAAAAGATTAAAAACTGGAGACGAAAAATCGGCACAAATGATTGATGCGTGAACTTGATTACAGCTGTTTATACCATTTGAGCCGGAGATTATTAATGGCGTCCGGCCACACAGAGAGTCTTCTGAACATACTTGCGTCTCTTCATAAAGTAGAAGGACGACGAGCGCAAAGTTATCGTGTATCTTAGTAGACGTCGAAAAACACAAAGCGCACTATTGTGCCCCGTCAGCTAAAACCACTAATTGGCCTACCGCAGACACTTTAGCCAGCTTCACAAAAAAAAACCAGCGACGGGCTCTTGAGAAACAAGGACAACAGCCAACAATGTGTAGTTGCTGTCAGAGGTCATTAAAATTATCTGTCTACAAATTACTTTGCGGGCTCATGGTAATATGACGCCGCGAGCCGAAGGGGGGGGGGGGGGGGGGGGGGGGCGAACTCGGGTCTCGTGGATAATGTCGAGTTGGTCCGAGCCCAGGAAAGCATCATCACAGTTCAGATGATCTCTCTGCGATTCCTAACCGCTGACTTATAGAGGAAAGACGCATCGCTGCAAAACACCGGATACACAGCCGCAGCTCTCATATCAGATTCCTTACATAGTTTGTGATATTGAAACATTTGCCAGATGGAAATGATACAGCTGGCTTTGTCATGATTTAGGGTGGATTTACACCGAATTTTTTTTTTTTGGGGGGGGGGGGATTTATTTTCAGGCTGTGAACATATCAACCAGCGTTGACGTCACATATTTATATAAGTCCTCTACATCAAGCGGACACTGTGAAAACCTTTCTAAATCCAAAGCCCTGGGAGAGGCCTCACGAGTATGAATATAGAAATCTGCACTTTGGGACATGTGCGTTGACAAGCCAACACCTGTGCCATCAAGCAAGGCAGCAGGTGTTTGCCCCCGTCCGTTCCCTACTAAACAAGACCCCGCGCTCTTCTCCCACCAAAGACACTGACCTACAGTGAAAGTTCAACCTGTCCTCTGCCCTCTCGGCAGTTAAGGTCGAGCAAGTGGCAAAGCAATCACTATAAAGTAGGAACGGGGCTTGGAGGGATGAGGGGGGTGGGGGGGGCAGACGTATCAGAAGAAGAGCTGGTTTCTCCACAGACAAAACGTAGTCATTAGCACTTTCAGAGGGGAGCCCCCCCCCCCCAGCAGGTGGCCAGGACTTTGGGAGTTTGATCTCAGCGAGAAGTGTCTGAAGCCGTGAAGCATGGGGGGCAAACCCAAACCACGGGGAAGGGCACGAATGGTAGAGCGATCACAGAGCTGTAAGTGGAGCTCTCCGCTTTTAAAATGGGGGGGGGGGCAGATGGCTTTTTCATCTCCGCTAAAGGCACTCCGCTAAAGTGACGCGGCGGTGCACAAAAAAGGACTTTGGGGGGGGGGGGGGGGGGGGGGGGGGGGCACTGTGTTGATTGACAGATCCCCGGAGGACCAGGTTAATGCTGTTCTGCGTATACGTCGTCCTACACACAAGCCCGAAGAAAAAGGACAACAAAAGCGTAAATAACAAGAGGAAAGTCTCCCGGATACGAGGAGGATGAGAAATCGGACACATATAAGCGATGGATGCTAAACTGTCAGTTCTAATAAGCAGCGATGGGGGGGGGGGGGGGGGGGGGGGGCAGTGTACTGCCGGCTTCAGGAGTCCAGGAGAGAACAGTCCAGTGATCAACACAAGGGAGCCAATTAAAATCCAGACTTTGGCAGCCAACTGCATTACACTGACCCCTCATGTGACGCTGGAAACACTCTTCGGAATCCACACAGAGAGGGCTTTTCATTTTATTTGTTTTATTTTCTACAAAAAATCCTACCCAGCATCTTTGAGTCTTCGCACCACAGGCTATTATCGATCCGCGGTCTCCTGTTTGAATCACCGAGCCTCCCCTTTTAATTATTTTTTTCTTTTTAACTGACTGGGGACGGCAGGAGAGTCTGGTTTCACCCCCTTGTTACGGTGAAAAGCAATGAGTGCTGACATCATTCCCTCCTCTGATTAAGACGGAGAGCCTAATGACAAGGTCACAGAGGTGGAGGAGGAGATGCCTCCGGTCTATTTTAAAAGATAACACGCTTCGGTCAAACTTTCTTTATGCCATTGCCTGCAGAGATCAAACAAGAGAGGCTGCCTTTTTTTTTTTTTTTTTTTTTTTTTTTTTTCTTCGCTCCACAATCGAATTTGTCTCAGCTCTCCCGAGTTAGGTTGTTTTTCTCCACACTAATTGGAGAGAAGACTCACAAGACGGATGCAGGAGATAGACATAAATGAGGAAGGTCACTGATATGAAGTTCCTTTTCTTCTTTCAAACGCTTTGAAATTGTTACGAAAGCGCGGCGCGTTTTATTTAAGAAGATAATCCCGAGAGACGGCGAGGCGTCATTTGAACTGGGAGAAATCTGCCAGGTGACCATTTGTAAAGCAGCAAGCACTGTTGGCAAAAGACATTTGGTCTAAATACGGTAGAGCTATTCCTGTATGGGAACTTCGACACCGAAAGAGTAATTATGCTGGAAGCGACTAATTATACGTCGAGCAACCAATCAAAGCAAAGCAACGGCAAACAAACTGCTTTTTAACTCTTTTGATTGCGATGCTTTTTGAGGAGCAAAAGGGAGGCAATAACGTAGAAAACATTCCTGCACCTTCATTCATTTATGAAAGGATGCCACACATGGAAAACACATCAGAGGCGATCCGAAACATGTGGACGGGGGGGGGTAGGGGGGGCCTCATAAGACAGTGCTTGTTCAAACCAGACAAAGATGTCTCTTACAACGCTGCTGCATCCTCACTCTTCAAAACAAGATCTAAAAATGGAATCCCCCCCCCCCCCCCCCCTTACATCCTTGTTGAAACATAAGCAGACTTGGTGACAGAGATAGTGAGTGCAGAGTGTCAAAGATGTTTGAGGGTGTCCATCCGACCCCCGGCGTCGCAACCGTCTGGAAATAGCGCTTCCCAAAAAGCCTTTGGTGTCTCCTCGTTTTACACTCCTATGACCGACGGTCCCACCTGACTGGGATTCACAGAGTGTTAATATACACTCTCTGAAAACAAATAAAAGCGCAGTGGGTTTGAAGGTCCTGTGGTTTTTTTAACCAGAAGGTGCCACAGTCAAGTCGACCGCGTCGCTGCGGTTCGTTCATGCCGCTGAAAGCAGCCGGTGCGTCCATCACCGTCCCTGACTTCCGCCGTCATGTCGTAACATCTGTCCAGCGCCACGCCAAATACGTTAAGAGAATGATAGTATGCCAACATCTGCAGCATTCACAATAACTGTAACTCATCTGTTTGAAGATGAGTATATGAAACACATGTCTGTCATTAACCCCCCCCCCCCCCCCCTCCCCAAAGGAACGAGGAGAGTTACAACCTGCTGTGGAGGAGCTGGAGGTCAGTTGGGCTAAGATGCTGCCCTTCCTGCAACCAACGGGTCTCCCCCCCCCCCAAAAAAAAGGGGGTCAATGCTACTAAACCTAGTGATATGGGAAGAGAAGGTCAAGGTTCAAAAGGTCAAAGGGCCTCTTGTCATTGGACACATCTGTCAGGAAATATGCTCCGTCCTTTACGTCTTCATCTGGTGTTTTCAATGGAAAAACAAACGCATTGCGACTCATTGGAAACCGAACAAACAGGTTGCTGCTTCCATCAAAGAAGGGGGCTCCGAATCGCCACTCGCCAAGATGACGAAAAATGCGAAGAGGTCGATGTTCAGTAAACACGTGCATGCAAATATGTTCAGCAGACTCTTTCATATGCATGACTCAAAATGTGGAGGGAGTCTGAACTGAGTATTGTGAGAATGGCCTGAGACAGTGGGAAGACAGAGGGAATTCCTTTCCCCTAGTTTTGGGGGAATGGCCCCCTGGCCTTTGCCCTACAACTCTTCAGGGTGCTGGAGTCCAAGATGGCCATTCGTGGACGTCACGGCCCTTTGGAAGAGAAGAAAAGGGGGGGGTCATGTTCATGTGTGATTCTTTAACCAGGTAACCCGTTGCGCTGCCAATGGGATGCTCCCCTTCGCTTTTGACAACATGAGGTCAAATACACACTTTTCTTAAACTAATCTCAAACAAAAACAGAATAGTATATATTTTCTAAGAACCACATTTAGAAGTGTTTACCATTAAGCTGACAACATGTTTGGTTGTTCTTGGCCTTGTTCTTTTTAGATAGGTCTAATACATATAATTAAGACAAGATAAAGCTTTATTCAGGCCAAAGGAAATATTTGAACAAATTTAAATACTTTCTGTCCCATACCAACAAAAAAGAAAAAATACATCATTGTCCTCTTCTGTTCAGAATGAAATCTGCTTTGTGTGCTATCTCCCCTCATTGTAGACGTACATTCATCAACCCTGGATCTCGTGCTTTTCGCCTGTAGTCCTGCGATCCCTCCCACGATCCCTCCCACTCACGCCCCCTCGCCATCACCGTGTCTCCATCTCCCTCTCCGGTCCCTCACATGCTGCTGCAGTCAAGAGGATGAAATCACTCAGCGAGTTGGGCCTCCACTGTCACTGGCATCAGACAGCTCCAGAGAAGGCCGTAATTAAACAACTCAAGCTCTGGTAATTGCCCTACAGTGGCCCTAATTACCCCATTCTCAGGGTGATTACAGGGGGGAGGGGACCAACAACTGAAAGGGGGTAAGGAATGATGGGAGGCAGGGAAAACCGTGGAAACCCTTTAATCCGGTGTCATTGTGGAAATGGAGGAAATGAGCAGGTACAATGACACAAAAGGACCATCGTGTTTTTTTGAAGGGCTGAGGATGACAGAAGAGTGTGTGTGCAGAGGGAAGAGAAGCGGGGATTCACCATGGAGAACAGGTAGTGTGAGAATAAGCAGCAGGAATGTAGCTGGTCGGGGAAAAAAAGGCCTTTGTGCCCTCCACACAGATTACAACCACAACAAGATGGAAAGCCGTTCCCACTGATGTACCTTACACCTTGAAGCTTTGCCAAAAGGTTGCAGTCTATCGCGTCCATCATGCTCCGTTCAGGAGGGTATCTTACACAGATCAGCGCATCTCCTCTCTGTCTCAGCATTTTTAATACAAGAGAGGCTATGCTGCTCTAAGCATATCTCTCTCCCCCCCCCTCTCCCCTGAGGGCTTGCTGACTGGGGGAGGGATCGATGCTCCGCTCCAACAGACACCGGTGTGTCGATTCAGCATCCAGGCCAGCGGGGACGAGGTAAAAGGGGAAAGAATAAAGTGACATCTCGACCGACTCTGAGAAACTTGTGGCATCCTTTGTGAAGGTTGAGTCGTGTTATTGCTTACAGAGACCCTCGGGACCACCACAGACTGCACCCCCCCCCCCCTGTCCTTCGGTGGAACAATGCAGTAAGGTGAGCACCACGGAGACAAATGTGCCCGACCCTTTGGGGGTAATAAAGTAGGAATCTGCCTTTTTAAAACATTGTTTCTTGATTATTTGATGTTTTTAAGCTTTTTTGAAAGAACTTGTCAATACTGACAAATACATAAATATGCTTAATGCGTGCCTGCTAATCTTCACACCAATACCCCAAAACAACGATGTGGCCTCATTTTGTTTTCATCACGTTGGCACATCACTGCCAATGGTTTCATGCTATTCCACTGATCTACAGGTGGTGGTAATGGAATAAGAAACACAGCAATGGGACAAACAAATGAAACCGAACGGAAACGTGGTGTTTCAAAGAAAACTCTAGGCCTCCTTCAAGTAATAATGTATAAAAGCACTTCCTGCCAGTTCCTGGTGGCTGCCTTCACCACGAGCTCATCAGGTATTTTCCCTTCGTTCTCAGTGTGCCCCATATCGCAGGCTCTGACCACGGTTACTCAAGAATGTACAGTAGCACAGTGCGAGTAGCGCGACCAGACTCAAAAGCATACTCAACACTCTCATCAAGTCTTAAAAAAAAAATCGAATCGTACAGTACTCATTGTCACAAAAAACGATGAACGATATCGCCCCACTAATATGGGAACCATCTCCAATCCAGAGACGCAACATGTCAAAAAAGCGCATTTGCACAGGATGCTAGAACGCGCCCGACAACCGTCAAAGCAACGGTACGACGTCATTAGCATGCATTTGGTATTATTCATACGCGGATCAGACCGGAAAAAGGGGGGGGGGGGGGACATCTGCTACGTGTTGAGTGAGTGAGGAGGGCCATTTGAGTGAGCGCGCGCTCACGGATCCTGATTGATGTCGCACAACGGCAGGAAAAGTCCCGGCGGTCCCATTAGCAGCTACAGCCTGCATTACTGTCAGACCCCGTCAGCCATGATGGAGGACTGCTCCGCCGCCACAGCCATCGGTAACCTGCCCCGTCTAGGAGAACGACGCGCGGGGACGAATGGATCCAATGCACCACGTGAACGCTGGTTTGAAACCAGAGACGCACTGTGCTTTAATGCAGCCCCCCCCTCAGCCCTCGTGAAATTGCTCCCATTTCCAGGCGGCGCGCATTTGGCACTCATCAGAATCAATATATCGTCTTTCACGGCCTGTTGTTGCCTCTGTGGCCAGTTCTCAGGCGTAACATTTCACCGGGGGTTTAATAATAAAAGAGGAATGCTTCCAAAAATATTTACATGACAACACGATATGATATTATATGTACGTACGAGCAGGTTCGGTGCGTTGGTTTTGGGCCTCGAATGACCCAGATGTGAAGATTTCATTACTTATTTTTCTCTTGGGTGAGTGAGTGATATTGGCCTTTTTCACATAAGATATGAATCACGGCACAAGTAAAGTCTTCAAAGGTCAGTCTAATGTTTAAATGTCTGCTGCACAAGACGATGCAACGCTAACTAGAAGGGGGGGGGGGAGTTCTACAAAGAAAAGATGTCACTGTTGAACGTGCCCAATTGGCAAATCCAATGGCCTATGGCCTTTCTGAATTACCCACAAAGCTCAAAAGACCAAGCCAAATGTCATACTGGTGCTCTTTAACTCAAATCAAATGTATCTGTTGTTTAAACAGCTCCGCGTTTGACTAAACAAGACAACACAGTAAAACAAAAGGCTTCTTGTACCCAACTAGTACGTCTCTTGGCCCCCTAAACAATTAGTGTTGGGGGGGGCCAGCACATGACAACAGCACTCTGATGTGTTTGTAGAATATAAAAAAGTACCCTTTCGATCTCATTACCCCTGATCCCCTGCAGGACCCCGAAGGCTTCCAACTCACAATGAAGCTGTTTGTTGAGATCTGAGTGAGGATTTTTATTTGACATGATTGTCATGAAAATGCAACTCAAGCGCGGATATTTAGGATTCCACAATAATTGTTCCCTTTCAGGAGCTCCGTTCATCAAGAATCAACAGACCGGGCTGCACAACTGCCGTGCGTTGTCTGCATCTCATTGAAGCCGTTTTTTTTGTTTTGTTTGCCGTGCCGTGTGTTGCTCCTTGTTTGTGATGTACACACGCATGCATACGTGCACGTGGCCGTGCGTCTGTCATCACAGATGACTTCATGTAATTGCTGGGCAACAGAATGTAATCAGTGGGACTCGGCTCACATCAGACAACATGAAAGAAGAAGGAATGCTTGGTGCAGGGGGGGGTGGGGGGGGGGGGGGGGGGGTGGGGGGGGGGGGGTGATGATAATCTGAACTCCACGGGACTTCGCCGAGGAAGAAGAAGCACAAAAAGAGCACTGAAGTCCTGCCATCCACGCGCTTTGGACGTTCCGTATTGGAATTGCATGTCCTGCCCCCCTTTCACGCCGTGCAACAACAACATATACTTCAACTGGAGGATAACGCTCGCATACTGTATATTTTGAAATGGACAAAATCGCTACGTGCAGAAGACACGCTCGGTTCAGCCAAAGGACGCACAATAAAAAACATTAACTCCGTCGGGTAGAACACGGCAACTTAAGGACTACTTTCAACGCCATCGTAAATCCACTCCAACAAGGCTACCGACTGTCTCTCTCTCTCTCTCTCTGTCTCTCAGGTTCTGGCGGACAACAAGGAGAGAGTGGACAGTGGTGTCAGTAATGAGAATGGATAGCTTCTTGGCTGCACCGTCTCGGGCCCCATTGATCACCCCGGCTGTGGAGACCGATGGAGCTCGGCGTCGGGAGAGAGAGAGAGCAGCGTATGTTCTGATTCTGCTCAGATCCATTCTAATTTGCCTCCATATTGATAACTTCTCCCCTAGAACCCCGTTGCGGCTATATGTCGTGCATGTCCCGAGTGAAGTTAAGAACAAACACCCTATTGCAGCCATTGAGCAATATTCATCATTCTGCAGCAGGCGGATATAATTGGAGACATTTATGGATGCATTCATGACTGCTGTGTGTGTGTGTGTGTGTGTGTGTGTGTGTGTGTGGGTAGTAGTAGTGATCACTTGCAACTGACGGCTATGTCGATACCTTTATTAATGGTTACTCTGGGCAAATAGCTGACAAATGAATTATTTAAGGTTACTTTAATGCTCGGCTGGCTCGGGGGGTTGTCGCCATCAATCAGAATGGCCACTAGCATGCCACCGAACGATGCTGAGGTGGCAAAAGCAAGGATGGCCTCATTGTGACGGTGACTTCACCTCGGATGAGGACTCCATTATACGGGTAGATGAGGCCTTTTTCTTCGGTCCTCGTGCCGTCTCTCTATAGGTTTCCCTCTGAAGCCAGAGTGGGTTTCCGGCTAGGGCCACATTGGATCCAACACCGTTGCCCTGTACTATTTCCTTCTTCTGTGCTTTACGCCAGTCCATGCCTCATAAATGTCATCCCGGTCGCTCTCAGCATTAATCTCTATGAGGCTGGGGCCCAGTGACTCTCCAAAACAAGCCAGTCTTGTTGAACTGCTCCCCTGCTGAATGGTAGAAGCTTGGCAGAGCTAGAGGAAACAGAGAAGTATGGATTTGGAGGGAAGGAGGAGGTTTTTTTTTTTTTTTTACTGATGCAGAGGAGTGCAGCAGCAGCAGCAGTGGGGTCTCCAGTGGGAAAATATCAGCAGCATTATGAAGCGGGCTTGAGCCTGCCATCACTATCAATGAGAGGAAGAGGCCTGTCAGGGCACACAAAAGGGGAAAAAAAAGACACAATCCCGGAGAAAGGATAACGCGAGGGAAGGAGAGAGGAAAAGAGTGAGAGACGACACACGGGGAAGCGAGAGACGGACAAAGAGAGGGATTAAAAAGCATTCCGGTTAGAAATGTAGGAGACAGTGCAGGAAAAGAGCTAAAGATGAGAAACTTAGATAAACCACCACAAACACACTGGCACATTGAAAGAGATGGAAAGAAAGATAGCGAGCTTAGAGAGAGAGGAGGACAAAGATGGAAAGACAAAGAACCAGCAAGGCACAGGCCAAAGAGAAATGAGTTAATGACTTTACAGAATGAGGCGAAGAGGAACAATAGAGGAAAAAATAGACAATAGGAGTCTAAATTAGAAGAAGGGGGGGGACCGTCCTGTCAAAATGGCACATCAGAGTCTGCATGTGGCACCACTTGATAAGACGCGTCTTTGCCACCTTCCATGCTGGCACCCGAGTGCCCCCCCGCCCCCCTCCCCTTCCCCAACCATCTGTGCTGCCATACAAACACAACAAGCTGTCCGTCAGCGGGGCTCTAGCTCGCGACAACGCCAGTTCTGTGACATCAGCCCCGGAGTCCGGCTCCAGATGACAACGCGGGGGCGCCCCCCTCCCCCCCCCCCCCCCCCCCCCCCCCCCCCTCCCCGGGACCGGTGACATCACCAACCCACAAGTGAAAGGTGCCATACAGTTAGCTCCCACGGAGGAGGATTTGAGTCATGTGAGCCGAGGCTACAACCGCAGAGACCTAATGGTTATTCTGGAGAGAGAGAGAGCGAGAGAGAGTTCACCGGGACTGCCGAGGAGCCGATCGACTTCACAACTCTCAAGTTCCGCTCTCCTCCCACTTTTCCCTTCTCCCTCCATCTTTCCATCCTCCAGCGGGCTGCGAACAGCTGTGGGTATTTGAGTTCGTCTCACACACCAAACCCAGCAGGGCAGCACCCGCTGGCCATGGAATGACTGACATCTGACAAAGAGGAGACAGGCGTGGCAACACAGCGTGGCAAAGTTCAGCGCGAGGATGAATGAACGAGTCGAAATCATGCTCCCCGAGAATAGAACCCCCCCCCCCCCCCCCCCCTCCCAAAAGTCCACAAGCGATACCCTGTTGGCGTCTGGGAGGTAAAGTCGATGGTAAAGAACGGGGTTTTGGTTACAGTCAGTTCAATCATGTCAGCTCGGGCTCGCGGTATTTCTCATTGTCAACTGATTCGTCAGGTTCTTTTGAGGATTTTGGTGAAACTCAGGCATGTGTAACATTACACCCAAAACTTTTGGGCCCACATATGGACAGAGGACTGGAGACGTATTTAAAGATCCCAAAAACTACCAAAGCCAGCAGGGAAAAAAACTGACATTTGAGCAAAGATTTTAAGTGCAATAGCAGAAGAGTTTGATTTAAAAAAAAAAAAGGTTTATAAGCGCAATGCTAGGGAACCCGTATGTCCTATCAGTCTTATTTTTATTTTAATAATTTATGTGATGTAAGTGGCTGCAACAAGCCCAGTGCATTCTGGGTGATGTAGGTTTTCTATAATTTTTTGGAGCAAAGGTGAATACCACAGCTCTTTGTTTTTCCCTCTGGTCGTGTAGCAACAATTTCAAAAATATGTGCACCCTTCTGTTGCACATTCAGTATAGAAAGGACCAACTTTCCAGCGATTTTTAAAAATAAAATCCATTATTTAAGAAGTGTTATCGTGAAGGACAGTCTTCACATATTAATTTAGCGTAACTACAAATACAGGACTACCGATCCTCAATCAATATATTGCAGTATAATCACCCATCCTGTTTTGTCGTATGCGTATGGTGTGCACATGTAAACACCCGTAAAAAGCAATGTATCCATAGCAACACATCAATTATACCAGGTGAAGAGCGCAAGGGGTGACAGGTTAAGATGAAATGGCTGCAAGATATCCTCAATTGGTCAAAAAAGACGTTATCTTGCACACACACACACACATATATTACGTGACCTATCACAACCTCGATATCCGGTTGAGTATATTTTTTTTTGCACTGCCTGGCACTATATAGGAGAAGCTATAACGGTTCTTCCTTCGTCCGGGCGAGTATCCAAACAGCCTCCGCAGGCTTTGATGAAGTGTCCTGTCATGATGTCAGCCCACCTTGGTCTCTAGCTCACCTGGGACCTCCCTCGCTCCTAACAACTCCTTCGCTGGGAGGAAAGACCAGAAAAAAGGGAGGGTATAGAACTGGCCTCCTCATCTCTACAGCCTCTGCTTCTCCTCACTCCTTGCCTGACCTTGCACTGTAGCCAAATAAATAATAACAAACAAAAAAACTCATATTATCATCATTCTTATCTCATGCACTCTCCTCTTTTCTCTCCTCCATCTCCCTCTCCTCCTCCTCTCCTCTGGCTGTCAGCAGGTTAAAAAAAATGGCTCGGCAGTGGCGAGGGAGAAACAATTACTCACGGGCGCAGGCTGTATAGACATTAGACGCTCCGTACTCCTCTGCGATCTCGGTGGGGGGGGGGGGGGGGGGGGGGGGCATGTGTTTCTAATTAAACGGGCGCACCGGAGGAATTATCAAAAGCTCACGATTGCATAATGAGCGCTGGCAGAAAATCCGCGGCAGGAAGTGACACTTTTGCCTCGAGAGGCGCACACGCCGCGGTTCAAATGAATTAAAATGGAAGCGAGTGGACACGGGAGAAGCAGTCGTCCCTGTCGTGAGAGGATTTCCTGATTTATATCTTCAGAGAGGTGTTTGAAGGAGATTTACTTTAATGCTAAAAACCTGATATCAAGATGAAGTAATCAATTCGAGGGGGGGCTTTTGCAAGGCTGTTTCTATTCATAAAAGGCAATTCTGCCTTCAGATCCCATTTCTATGCTTGTGCAATGATCACTGTAACACCTACCCTGTTTTTTTCCTCCGCGCCAGTGTTCCTCGTTCATCACACAAACACCAGTTGGCCGGAGACCCACATGCTCGATGCTGCTCGCCAAATGGAGGCGTGTGCACAGAGAGACTCTTCCGCAATAGACGTCGGGGGGTCAGCTTTTTGTGAAGCATCACACACACACACACACACACACGCATGTGCCTATAACCACACAGAGGACACGTGAACGTACGCACACTTCAAAATCCCCGTCTCCATGGTGATTGTTTTTAGTGCCTCGTGTGAACTTGCCCCCCCCCCCATGCATCTGCTTCTGTGTTTGTTCCTTTAAAAAAAACTAAATAAAAACATAATGACTTATTCATAACCACAAGATCATTTTTCTTTCATTTTCAAGGCATAAATGAGCACAATAAGTACCCAGAATGCAACAATGAGACATAAGTACGAGTTCAGACGAATTCCTTTCCGACGCACACACACACTGTTTTGTTTAAGCCGGTTCTCGTCCTTACGGAGGTTTGATGAAGCCACGATTCACATGTTCGCCGGCGATGCACACGGTCACACGCAGCAGCACACTGTCCAAGTTGAAGCTTTTGCACTTCTAACAAGGAGGGAGTCTGGAGAGGGATGCCTACAAAAGAAGAAAAATGGCCATTTAGATCACAGAGTCCATCTGGTGGACAAAAGGAGGATTGCATGTTTCACCCAAATCCTGTTATTTTAATGTTTCATGCAGAATCCAGCCAGCTCTTCAGTGTTGGTACATCTGTCACGCAAAACCTATGTAAAAAAAAAAAAAAGTTCAACCTGGGACACACACACACACACACACACACACAGAAAACGTATATAAGGAGGACGCCAGGAGTAATGTGAGGCATGTGTGTCCGGACTCTCATGTTATGTGTTTGCGTGGATCCTGTTCTGGCAGAGGAAGAGAAGTGTGCGTCTACGTGTTTTGAGTGTCTGTGCGATGCTACGCTCGTTTTGGAGTCATCCAGAGTTTCCTTCACACACACACACACACACACACACACTTGAGGTCAGAGTATTGGTGAAACTTTCCTTGCCACACAGTAGAAACAGCTTCCCGATGTCTGCTGAGCCGTCTGAACACCAAACCACACTCGAAGTGAAGGCTGCAGCCAATAAATATGTTCGTCCTTGTAGACGGGGGGGGGGGGCAAAGTAAGCCAATTTATTTGGGTGACTAAAGGCCCAGAGTGACACATTTAGAGTTGAGATCGGGGTGTAAAAATGATAAAAACCTGACTATGTAATCATTTAAAGGTGTTTACAAATGAACTAGTCAGCCGTGGCTCAATTTATGAAGAAAGAACCGTCACTCTTTTGTCGATTTCATCACTTGCGGGACAAATAATGTGTTCTTTTTATTGCAGAGTGGGACTCAAATCAACGGGCCGATTCATCGTGATGAATCGAGCGTTATAGTCGACTAAGAATCCCTCGGTGCGTGCTCACCCTAGGGTGCAGTGCTGAGCTTCTTCACATTCCTCCTGTACTAGTGCTACCTGCTCCGTGAACAACCCCCCGAACCTGAAGCTATCTTTCTTTGTCAATTACATCAGCTCGTAATCATTTTTATTTACAGATGCTCCACAGATGGGATGCAGCAGCAGCCGCCGCCGCCCGCCGGGACCGACAACGGCGACAATTGCAAGTCATGTTCACTCGATGAATCCTGATTTATCGAGACACTTCTCTCCCTTTGCCAGTGTCGAGGAAAAAGAAAGGAGAAAAAAAAAAGGATATCCAGATGGAAAGACATGCGGAGCTCCCGCAGCTGCACACCTCCGGGGGCCCGACACGCACCTCTCTGTCCTCGGAGAGAACGGAATTAAGGCAGACGCTTCAAGATGCCTGCACGCATAAACAGTATCACACTGCCATGGAATACCATACAGCTGCATAGCAGCTTTGGAAAAGTCCAAATTATGTTGAAGAGCGAAGATGAAGATGAATGGCTCAATTGCACCGCTGCTGTGAAACTGTCAATAAGATTATTAGGTTTTTGTAAACACATGATTGGTTATGGCGTGAGGAAATCCATATGGGTGGTTTACAGTCTTCTGACTGGATGAGAGGTACCTTAAGACTTTGCTCGGATGGAAAACAGGATGACGTGAACGATGACAGATGCAAGAGAAGTGGAGGAAGACAAATTGTTGGAAGGGATGCAACAACAATCTGTATTTGGGTTGATGATAGGCCAAGATATGTCAAAACACTTTGAAACAAAGAGATGTCAGGAAATAAAACTGAGTAATATTGATTTTCTGACATGCACAGGAAACATTTGACTGTTGTTAGCGAGTGGTCACATATACTTTATATGTTACCAGCTGGAAATGTTTAAATAATGCGAGTGGCAAGAGGGAATAATCCTTAAAAAGGTCATTATTTTTGAGATTTTGATGATTACCAAAAAAAAAAAAGCCTGCGTTGAAAAGTAAACTTTATTTTCCGATAAAAATGACGCTTAGCAGAAATCTTGCCTACAGTTATGCAAAAAACGGCAATCGGCAAAGTCTCTCTGAAACGAAACAATGTGCATCACAGTGGGACGCCTGCGAAAAATTCTCCCCATTTAATTGTGTGCGTTTTCATAAAGTCCAAACATCCTTCTCCTCTCTTTCAACAAATATGCCATCTGTCTTTATTGCCCATATCTTGACTTCTCAAGGCCGTGGGCGGCTGTAATGGCAGAGCGCCTCATGTTGGAGTGTTTACTTCCTAAAGGGCACTCCGGAGCCGCTTTTCTGATTACAAAACTCTCCTCCGTTTCTCTCTCTGAACTCTCACGACCAAGTCAAGGTCGCTCCCATGCTCGTCTTCCAATGCCATCAATCTCAAAAACTTCCTCTCACGCTATTTGGTTCCCTCCCCCCCCCCCCCCCCCCCCCACCCCCCACCCCCGCTCCCTTCTTTTTTCTTTTTTTGTGCTGATAATAAATACACTTCCCCTCGAAAATATTATATCGTGCTTATTCCTTTTCCATTTATCTCGGAGCATAAATAAACACAGGTTGACAGACTCGTTTATTTTTTTATACAAATCGCTTTTCCGGCTGCGTTTAAACCAACGGCGCTGCTCTTCATTCCTTAAAAAAAAAAAGGATATTACTGATACCATGTGAAGATCTCACACAGGCAAACACAAAACCGCGTGTGCCTCAGTTGTGCGCGCACGTAAACCCCAAAAAACACAAACACATATGGTGAACACGTACACATAGAAACTAAATAAAGTTTCTTTTGTTATAAAATGGTATTTTTGTCAAACAGGTTGCTGCAGTTTATTCTGTGTAGTTACGGCTTTGTACACAAAACGCCATAAAGCCGAGTTTACAGATCAATCCAGGGTGTAGAGAGCGACTACGGCCAGCTTGTAAAAGTTTACAGACTCCAACCCACGCTTTAAACAGAAACTCAGCCCATATGAATTACAGTGCAGCGACACCGTCGGTGAACGCCTGAAGGAGCCACGTTAAAGTACAGACACTCGAGGCATGCAATCCAATAGCCTTGTTGGGCCCCGCTTTACCACATGCACGCAACGCAACATCCATCAGCACGTTTTTCCCCTTGAGCCCCAACGGACACTTCCCTTTCGACTTCGCGTTGGGGAAATTTTTTTTTTTTAAAACGAGCCCCGTCGAGTCCGACTGCAGTGTAAGCAAAATGTTGAGCACATTGCCACAAATCACAACAATCCGTGGGTGTCACACAAACACAGAGATACACAAATCTAGATTGTGTAAGCAGGTTCGATTTAACTGTCGTATTACTCAAAGTGTTGGATGCTGGTCGAGCATCGCTCTCGACTTGAAGTTCACATCGCAGACAAACTCCTGCTTTATCTCCCCTTTCCCCAGGTACCACCATGGTACCTGCACTGGAGGGGGGCGATGCATCACAATGTGGTTGGGTGAGTGACCTTGCGACCACCCCCCCCCCCCCCCCCCCCCCCGGACCCATCTGTTCGGTATCAATCGACAACCCTCATCAACATGACGCTCATCATCATTATCAGACTGCATGGCTTTTGAAACGCCGTCTTGAAACACTTTCTACAGTTTGTTTCCATCGAAAGCTCACTCTCCCATGGACAAAGAAACTCCTACACACACACTGTGAAACACACACACACACCACAGAAACCACAGCTTTCTCAACTGGGGGGGGTGGGGGGGTACTGGGAATCCATTGAGAAACATTGAGGGGTATTGGGGTATGCACACAGTGCTTAGTCAGTGTAAACCATAAAACCAAAAGCTGCCATGTCTTCTTTCCACAGACTATATGGACGTGGTGTGACATCACCCATACACTTTAGAGGGGGACATTCAATATGAAGTCGGAAGGTGGGTTTATGCTTGGTGTCACTTAAAATGAAGCTCTGTGTACTTGCAAACCCTAGTAACAGATAGCATTATGTGTATGAGTCGTGGCCATTAGAAATAGAAAACAAAAAGCTTTAAATCAATTCGGAAATCAAAGAAGTCGGATTAAAAAATGAACATAGCCTTGTGAATTGTTTCACGACCCCTCAGATGTATCTCCACCCGTCGAGGTGAGTCAGAGTCAGAAGGTCAACGCAGATTTAGAGCCCAATCGCAAAAAATGTCACACTGGAAATTGAGAATTGGTCCAAACCTAGTTCCTCGGTTGGAGCTACGAGACGGTGAGCGGTTAAAATAACCGGCTATAGGACGAGTACTCTGTCATAGTGCGGAGGTAAATTCATGCACCTGGAGTTTGTGTACAGATATTGAAGCCTATAATTTAGTCTTTAGATCTCGGTTGGTATATGTTGCTTTGAAGTCCATTTCCAGATCCCGTTAATAGCAACAACAACAAAAATGCAAAGTGACATTCAACCTAATCGGAGCCACGTTTTAGAGCGCCGTTTGTAATCGAGATGGACAGGACTTCAAAGTCCTTCTCCACAAAGTGTTGACATCATATGTTGGTTCACATGTCCTCAGGCGGGGTCTCGTCCGCTACATCGGCCAGACAGAGACCCGATCCTCAGACACTGATGTAATCCTAGTTTCGGTGCAGGCACACATTGTGTTCGTGCTCTTAATGTAGACACACACACACACACACACACAGACACAAAGAGGCATTTTCCAGAGCCGTGCCGTCACAATGTGCGACTTCAGGCTAACATTCAACACAAAACATATTAAAGAAGTCCTTTCTGCACATATTGAACACAGGTGCACGTACTGAGCCCAAAGCTGTGTGTTATGTCACAGGAGTTGTTGTTGTTTGTTTTTTTACGAGAGCTCAACAACTATAATTTAGAGCCGACGTCAGTGCATTCTGTTGCTTGCTCGCTCCAGGAATGATTTGCTTAATCTCTGCACATGCAAAACCCCCATGTCCTTCAGGTAACTGCCCCCATTTAAAATATCGCCCCTGCAGCTACAACGCGATGAGGAAGGAGGGCGTCAGAACGCGAGTGTGCGGGCGTGCCCGTGACGCAAAGAGGCCTCAAACACATGGGAGTTTAAATTCTAAATCCTTCTGGCAAAGGGTGTAAACCGCATGCTAATGTGTGCAAACCCCTGAGTTGTGTGTGTGTGTGTGTGTGTGCATGTGTGGTTTAATCTTGTCAGTATCAGTGTGCCCTTTTTCTGCATTGGAGTGTGTGTGACATCTGCAGGAAGTGGGAGCCATCCTCCTTCGGCTGATGAAGACAAAGGGACCGACTCTGGGCTCGCTGAAGCCAAACTGTTGGAGAACGTCCAAACTCTTTTCAAACTTTTTGCCCTTCCTCCTAAAAACGAGTAGACATGTGATGGATCGCTCCCAGGCGACACGGCGTCCTGTAAGTAAATGTGGAAGAGGCGGGGAACCCGAAAGAAAAAAGGAAAAAAGGTTCGCGCTTCAATGACAAATACGTAGGTCACGTGGCAACAATGTAGCACGAACAATAACGCACAGGCGATCTGTGTGCGTTGCGTTGGTGTTTAATAAATGGAGACCTTCGCCTAACAAGACCCCAGAAAACCACACGGAACTTCACTCGCTCAAAATGAATAAATGTGGTTTGGGAACCCTCCCAGATTTTGCAGAATTATGGGCGACCACACATGTAATAAGTGCTTACACAACGTTCTCCACTGAAGCCCACACACTTCCTGATAATGTAACCACCTTTTAGTTGAGTCAACTGAGTTCTCCGTCTACATCCTCCTCCTTTTTTTGTTTAGCGTTCATTTTATTTATGTATGATTTCACTGAGAGACTAGTCACCACTAGTCAGAGACTAGTCACCACTAGTCAGAGACTTTCCACCACTAGTCAGAGACTAGTCACCACTAGTCAGAGACTTTCCACCACTAATCAGAGACTTGTCACTGCTAGTCAGAGACTAGTCACCACTAGTCAGAGACTTTCCACCACTAGTCAGAGACTTGCCACCACTAGTCAGAGACTAGTCACCACTAGTCAGAGACTAGCCACCACTAGTCAGAGACTTTCCACCACTAGTCAGCGACTTTCCACCACTAGTCAGAGACTAGTCACCACTAGTCAGAGACTTTCCACCACTAATCAGAGACTTGTCACTGCTAGTCAGAGACTAGTCACCACTAGTCAGAGACTTTCCACCACTAGTCAGAGACTTGCCACCACTAGTCAGAGACTAGTCACCACTAGTCAGAGACTAGCCACCACTAGTCAGAGACTAGTCACCACTAGTCAGAGACTTTCCACCACTAGTCAGAGACTTTCCACTACTAGTCAGAGACTAGTCACCACTAGTCAGAGACTAGTCACCACTAGTCAGAGACTTTCCACCACTAGTCAGAGACTTGCCACCACTAGTCAGAGACTTTCCACCACTAATCAGAGACTTGTCACTACTAGTCAGAGACTTTCCACCACTAGTCAGAGACTTGCCACCACTAGTCAGAGACTAGTCACCACTAGTCAGAGACTAGCCACCACTAGTCAGAGACTTTCCACCACTAGTCAGAGACTTTCCACTACTAGTCAGAGACTAGTCACCACTAGTCAGAGACTTGCCACTACTAGTCAGAGACTTTCCTCCACTAGTCAGAGACTTTCCACCACTTGTCAGAGACTTTCCACTACTAGTCAGAGACTTTCCACCACTAGTCAGAGACTTGCCTCCACTAGTCAGAGACTTTCCACCACTAGTCAGAGACTTGCCACTACTAGTCAGAGACTTTCCACCACTAGTCAGAGACTTGCCACTACTAGTCAGATACTTTCCACCACTAGTCAGAGACTTGCCTCCACTAGTCAGAGACTTTCCACCACTAGTCAGAGACTTGCCACTACTAGTCAGAGACTTTCCACCACTAGTCAGAGACTTTCCACCACTAGTCAGAGACTTGCCTCCACTAGTCAGAGACTTTCCACCACTAGTCAGAGACTTTCCACTACTAGTCAGAGACTTTCCACCACTAGTCAGAGACTTTCCACTACTAGTCAGAGACTTTCCACCACTAGTCAGAGACTTGCCACTACTAGTCAGAGACTTTCCACCACTAGTCAGAGACTTGCCTCCACTAGTCAGAGACTTTCCACCACTAGTCAGAGACTTGCCACTACTAGTCAGAGACTTTCCATCACTAGTCAGAGACGTGCCACTACTAGTCAGAGACGTGCCACCACTAGTCAGAGACTAGTCACCACTAGTCAGAGACTTTCCACCACTAGTCAGAGACTTTCCACCACTAGTCAGAGACTTTCCACTACTAGTCAGAGACGTGCCACCAGTAGTCAGAGACTAGTCACCACTAGTCAGAGACTTGTCACCACTAGTCAGAGACTAGTCACCACTAGTCAGAGACGTGCCACTACTAGGGGTCAGACTATTACAACCATGGTTTACATGGATCATTGTTATATCTGGACCCTGCTCCTGCCCGACACCTACTGCTATTATCATTATTATTATTAGTTGCATTGCTATTTGCATTGTCAATACCCTTACTGCTATTATTATCATTATTATTCTACTATACCCACTGTTGCTGTTTTTTGGTAGTTGTAACGTTTTCATCCTGCCTACTACTCTCATCATATGTGTCATATTCATTGAATGTGCTGTAACTGTTATGTTGTCCATTGTGTACACATGACCTCTATTGTCCTTCTGTCCATCCTGATGGAGGGATCCTCCTCTGTTGCTCTCCCGAAGGTTCCTTCCCTTTTTCTCCCCGTTAAAGTTGTTCCTGAACCCATGTGAGGGTCAAAGGTCAGAGGATGTCGTATGTGTACAGATTGTGAAGGCCCTCTGAGACAAATGTGTAATTTGTGATTTCGGGCCTAGACAAGCTGGTCACAGGACTGCCACTAGATGTCAGAGTTTATTTTGTCATTATTATTAGTTTTATTCTGCTTTCAATGAAAAGTGCTGCAAAAATATTTGCTGAATCAATACAGCTACGGGTGGGAACAGTGAGGTTGCAGATTGCAAACAGCTTATATGAAATAAACTGAATATGAACCCTCCTCACACAACACTTCATAATCACTCTGGTATTCCAATTCATGGAGAGTCTTTGACTTCTTCTTCCTCTCCTGGATCTTCATCAAGGTCCTCTGTGGCTTTGAGCTGGTCTGCTTTGTCCATGTGTGTCAAAGTGACTGTTCCCCATACATTATTATTATTATGTTATTGGCATCACACTATTACTATACAGCTATTAACAAGCTAAATGTGTGTTACCATAGTGACCCCGTTGCCTATCAAAAAAAAGCCACTGCGTTGCTGTTTGCTTCGTGTAGAGACGATGAAATGAGTTTCCAAACATAAAAGTAATTCATTCCTTATGATTGTATATTTTCCCACATAAACAGAAGACGGCGTTCTGTCAAAACGAAACATTTCAGCAACTTTTTGCCACTTTTGTTTTGTTGAATTTTCTGTTTAAATATCCCTCTAATAATAAGACAGCGGTGCTCTACCCTTAATTTTTAAATAAGCAAATTACCCAAATAAATGTGCATTTGTCACAGAATGTATACTGAACACAGAATCACTGGTATTTATATCGTTTGTATTAATTAAGTTGGTGATTTGTAAGAGTAGTACATTTATGCATGTAATGGTTGCTTTATATGCACATCGCCTGACATCGTAGACACATCTCGGCATTGAGCATCCCAATTTATTCTAAAATATACCTCTTTTCACTTTGGACACAATGTAATATACATTTAAATTGTTAAATGTATATTAAGGTTGACCTTTGGATTGTGTAACATTTGTGTACCTCTGGTGCCACCTTCAGGCCAAACATTAATACTTTATTTTAGTTGCCTTGTGTTGGCTAAAATGAAAATGTTTTTTTCTCTATTTTTCATCAAGTGCTCTGTATTTCATATTCTTCCCAATATGTTTTATTAAATATGACACTTTCACCACCAGCATGGCTGTAGTTTTATTACATTTAATGTGTCTTTCAAACTAAAAGCAATGGAAATTATTAAATAATCAATTATTATATAAAAAATATATTTTTATTATTAAAATATGTATTATTAAAGTATGAAATATTGATTTACTGGTTTGCTGAACACTGTAGCAGAATATGCCTTTGAATAATTAATTTAAAGTAATCTGTGTTGATGTGTGGTGTGTGCGTATGCCACATTAACTCGATACCATGAAGTCTCACAATACAAAAGTGTAAAAAAGTGTAATCTTCATATTCTTCCTCGTGAATCTCTTTCCAACCAGTGTTGCTGAGGAGTCATCCGATTGGTCGAGCAGCCCGCTCAGCAATAAAAAAACAAACATGTGACCCGGATGTTCTGTGCTGGCATCGACCGGCCGAGTGCTGAAAGTAAAGCTGCTGGTGTCAATGTGACGTGGCTGAGATCCAGAAGCCCTCCACCCTCCACCCTCCACCCTCCATTCCCATCCCTCCACCCTCCATTCCCATCCCTCCACCCTCCATTCCCATCCCTCCACCCTCCATCCTTCCACCCTCCACCCTCCATTCCCATCCCTCCACCCTCCATCCCTCCACCCTCCACCCTCCATTCCCATCCCTCCACCCTCCATTCCCATCCCTCCACCCTCCATCCTTCCACCCTCCACCCTCCATTCCCATCCCTCCACCCTCCATCCTTCCACCCTCCACCCTCCATTCCCATCCCTCCACCCTCCATCCCTCCACCCTCCATTCCCATCCCTCCACCCTCCATTCCCATCCCTCCACCCTCCATCCTTCCACCCTCCACCCTCCATTCCCATCCCTCCACCCTCCATCCCTCCACCCTCCATTCCCATCCCTCCACCCTCCATCCTTCCACCCGCCACCCTCCATTCCCATCCCTCCACCCTCCATCCTTCCACCCTCCACCCTCCATTCCCATCCCTCCACCCTCCACCCTCCATCCCTCCACCCTCCATTCCCATCCCTCCACCCTCCACCCTCCATTCCCATCCCTCCACCCTCCATCCTTCCACCCTCCATTCCCATCCCTCCACCCTCCATCCTTCCACCCTCCACCCTCCATTCCCATCCCTCCACCCTCCATCCTTCCACCCTCCATCCTTCCACCCTCCACCTTCCATTCCCATCCCTCCACCCTCCATCCTTCCACCCTCCACCCTCCCTCCTTCCACCCTCCATTCCCATCCCTCCACCCTCCATTCCCATCCCTCCACCCTCCATCCTTCCACCCTCCACCATCCATTCCTCCACCCTCCATTCCCATCCCTCCACCCTCCATTCCCACCCTCCACCCTCCATCCCTCCACCCTCCACCCCTCCATCCCTCCATCCCTCCACCCTCCACCCCTCCACCCTCCATCCCTCCACCCTCCACCCCAGCTCTCAGAGCGGCACATGGCGTGTTTGTCTTCACTGCTTCTCTGTTGGCATAATGTCATCCCCATTATGTCACATTCCAGGCAACGTGTTGGGACAGAGCTGCTCACCTTAAACGGAGCAGGAAATAATCACACACTCTCTCTCTCTCTCTCTCTTTCTCTCTCTCTCTCTCTCTTTCTCTCTCTCTCTCTCTCTTTCTCGTTCATGATTTTTCTGACATGATTCCTTGTGTATTCTGCCCCCGGAGCAGACGCATGCTTGTGGAACGGAGGCCGTTGTTTTTTCTTGTGCTGGTGGTCAAATGCCTGATCGCCACCACACCTGTATCCTGCTCTCAACATCTGCCACCCACAGATCACGTTCACCTTCTTCCCACACTCTCTCCCACTCTGTGTGAGGCTGTATGTCGATGAACCGGTCATGGCAGTGACATGTGGAATTTTGTTTCATTCGCCCCAAGGGGGAACCATGCTGCCTGTGCCTGTGTGTTGTGCTGGTTTTATTCTCCACCCCTGCCTACACTCTCTCTCTCTCTCTCTCTCACACACACACACACACACACACACACACCCTCTCTCTCTCTGGTGCATTACAGTGAGTCGGCCGGTGGGCGAGCTGTGTTTTGTTGTTTGTTGTTCAGCCAGCTGCATGGGGCAGGAGTAGCTGTCCAGTGACTGACCTCCTCTCCATGGCCTGTCACCCCCCCGGCTCTGGATCCTACACTGTGGTTATCATCCCGCTCAGGACCGGCCTCTGCAGCCTGGACGCACTTCGCTTCTACCTATGGGTGAGGAGGGAACTTATGTGTGTGTGTGTGTGTGTGTGTGTGTGTGTGTGTGTGATTGATTTCTAATCAGCTGCATCTCATGGTGTCTTTGTCCTGAGTGATTCTTATCAGTCCAGCAGAACACAACCACGACCAACGACCTGACCTCGATAATACATATATATAGTGTAATTATACGCCTCTGTAATAGTGTCAGATTGGATTGGATTGCATTAGATTGTGCCAGTGTGCCTAATAAAGTGGTGTATTTAGACATATTCTGATGAGTTATGTTAAATGTCAGCATTTAAAGCAATTCTTGGATTCACAAACCTGCTGTGAAATATCAATACCTTGAGTTTACATGTGTGTGTGTGTGTGTGTGTGTGTGTGTGTGTGTGTGTGTTGGAATCCCTCTGAGAGTACATATATTAATTAAATGTATTGGTATTATTTGTATTATATGGAAGGGGTTGATCCAGTCGGAGTGTTTAACTGCATTTTCTGTATCTTTCGGTCTGAATGCTGTTCCCAAGCTTTCGCCACACTGCTATGAATACATTTCTTGTGAAGAAATTATATGTATTATTCATTTATTCTGGGGTTTTTTTGTCCACAATGCAATCAAATTAGAATATATATCGGGTGTAGAATTGCTGTAACCAGGAACTGTATTATTCATATAAACATAATAGGAATTAGCTTTTTTATACTTCATACTAGAATCTCTGGAGTCAATTTTTCCTGTCTTTTGCTCCATGTCCAATGTTGTGAAGGCTGCATGGCTGCAGTCATCCCAGTGACACATTCCCACATGTCAGGTCTGCCCTTCACAGCTTCCTGTTAAAGCCTCAATATAACCAGTTTTCCATTAACTGTACTATCTATTATTATAAGAGGAGTTGTCACAGATTTGAGAGTATTATGGCAGACGCACAGCTGTAAAATAAGCTCTTATATTAAATAAAAGGGAACTATTTTGCATATCTTAAAACGAGTATCTTAAAACGAGTTTCAAAATGTCCTTCTAATCCATCTAAGTGACGTCCTGTCCTCATCCAGAGGCGGACCACCAGCCAACATATATATATATTACGATTCCCTGCTTGTTGTAGCACTATTTGTTCAGTGTGATCCCATTTAAAGTGCATGTAATACAGTTGAGTGCTTACAATAGGACTAGAGGCCTCCTGCTGCTCTGCAAACATAGCCTCTGGAAGACAAGAGGCATCGCTGTGCCCATCACGCCGCTTCAGGAACAACTGGCCGGGGATTTTTAGATTAAAATGGGCGAGCTTGTTATTCAGCCCCCTGGTGCCGTCAAAATACACATGCATACCTGACCGGCTGACTGACGGGAATATTTTTTTTTGGAAGTATTTGTTTGCTTTACTGGACAAGCTGACAAGTGGAAACGTGAGCGGGCAACGAAAGAGAGGTGACACGCAGCAAAGGTCGCAGGCTGAATGTGATCACACGGTCAGCGTTTCACTCGGACGCTCCGACATTCGTTCATTTTGAGAAGAAAAAAAAAACCTGTTCCTGGATGATGAAGGACAATTTCACTTTTAGGTTACAAGGCACGAGGTAAAACCCACATTGAACCGGTTTGAGCGGGTTTTCTTCTCGACCTCAGGTGAAGCGGCTGAAGGACCTCGAGAGGGAGAAGGACGCTCTGTGCTCCGGCCTGGAGATCCTGGAGAAGGCCCGTCTCTGGTACCTCCAGCGGCTGCAGGGGAACGGAGCCAGGCAGGACAACACCGATGCCAGAACCGGGGTCGGCTCCTTCCATGGAGGTGCAGCAGAGGTACGAGGCAAGGGGGATGGGTTCAGGGCCTCACAGACTTTACTGAGCTGTCACTTATGGTGTCTCCCCCCCCCCCCCCCCACACCCGCCTGTCTGAATCTCTGCAGGCCCGGTCTTGCCTCCTCAGGCATCGGATCCAGCGGGTTAATGGAGCGCTGGGTTCTGTGATGAGTGAGCCCAATGTCACGGGTGGCAACAACCCTTCTCCGCGTGACGCGGTGGAAGACAGTGACCTCCGGTGGCACAACACAGTACTGACCCAGGTAGGGAAAAGAAATGTCAATTAATTTACTATCAACACATTTTTTAAACCTTTCTGGTACTCGTTTTTTTTTTTCTGAATTCTTGATTGATTCATAATTGTATTCCTTTGACAGGAGGTGAGTGACAAGAATCGGCGGATTTCCAGCTTAGAATTGGAAAAAGACGCACTGGTGGAAAAGCTCGATGAACTGCAGGCTCCTTGATTTCCAGCACACGTGTGTGTGTGTACACACACATTTAGAAGACATCACTTCATGTCACACAGTTGCTAACGTTTAACTACTTGTAAATATGTATTTAATAAATAAAGTACAGTAAAGGATGCATCATTTGCTTTTATGTGTTGGATAACTGACTTTATTAAAGAAAAGCAGAAATGGAAAATGAGGTTGCATTATTTATATTGCATTTACATTTTCAAATTTGAATTAATATTTTTCAAAACTACTTTTCCTATTTTTTGCCCATTCGAGTATTGGAAATTGGGGATTCTAAATTACAAACAAATACTTTGGGATTTTTCCCAACAAATTCAATGTAACCAGCAATATGCACAACTTAAATCAACATGCCACAGTTGTATTGTATCTATTGGCAATCCTGAGTTGCAAAACTGAAAAACAAAAAACTTTTACAGTGATTTTAGGCTGAACTGTATTAATATATTGTCTTCAGTGTACACGAGACAACCCTTGCACCTCTGTGTGTCCTGTCGTTCGGTTTCCGTCTCTGAATGTGGGCTCTCTGTCTCGACATGTCGCATTCAACCCTTCCCGGAGGTCCTGCACTGATACGTCCATCTATTCTACTTTATCTATTTAAGTCACCGTGCAGGTTTGCACGTATTTCCCCTCCTGCAGCGCACAAACCTGCAGCCTTAAACACAGAAGACACAATCGGGTTAATATAGAAATCTAATCTGTCTGCGGTTGTTGTAACACTTTGCCTGTCTGAGTGGAGGAGATGCTGCTGACTGTTTTAAATCACATGCATGCATTAGCAACAACCTTTCCAGTAAAGTATAAAAAGGCCTGCATTAAATCAGTGATGCAAACTGATTGGAATCAGCCTGTCAGGGGAGAAAACATCCATTATGGGCCGAGGCTTTCATTTAAGTAGCTTCATGTTCCTCGGGCTTCAGAGTGCCACTGAACCATAAAGCCCAGGGTACCAGCACTTGGCTAATTATCGGGTCTTATTCACATATTGTTATGGGTATGTCACGCCTTCGTGGCTGTCAATGCCATTCTACCAGCACAGTACACTTGAGCTGCATTCTGCTGGTCTCTCCAAGCCTCTTTTCACATGTACAGTCGGGTGTTCACTCCCTCACGCCCATTTGTGGTTTGGGTATTTCTGAAAATACTGAAATTGTGAGCTGTTTCCGTGCAGGTCCGCGGAGGTTGGAAGTATAAACACACTAATAGGTCTCCCTGATAAGTGCATTCCTTCAGCTATTGGTGGGAGATCACTTCCTGAGAACCCTGATATTTATAGCGCATGCATGGTAAGGTGGTATTTGAAGCTGCAGGTAACTCTTCTGAACAGAAACGTGTGTTTTGAGCCGTCATTTCTGTGCTTCGGGTGCCTGTATTACTGTAATTAATGTCCACTTGGTCCAAAAATAAAACGTAAAATAAAAAATAAAAATGAAAAAATGTGTTCAGAAAGAAAGTGGATGGACCTACAGTACACATTCATCTTTTTAAACTATAAAAAGAGGTGCTCAACTCATCAAATGTCCCACAAAATAGTCATGATATATATATGTGTGTACTATTCACCTACTTTAAACCCAGTAATAAGAAACCAACATAACCCTCACCACCATTACATCGACATAAAGTATTATATGCAACACAATAATATCATTCATTGTGATGTTGCTTTCTCTTTTGGGTGTTTGTCCCATATACCTCCTGCATGCAAACAAACGATGTTTATGCTTTGGAATAAAATCAGACATTGGGAAATTCGGTAAATTAGACATGTTTTACTTTCTTAACAAGTGCATTAATGCACTGCATATCACAGAGAGCGAGAGACTCAGAGCTAGTAAACTATATTCCCACACTGTCGTTGAGGTGTGGATTCTCCATCACTACTGCAAGTCTGTCCTCTCCAGAAGCGGCGCGCGGTGACGCGCGTCTCCGAGCGGCGTCTCCAACGCGGACGCGTTGTTTAAATCCAACAGGCTCTGCAGCCGCTGGATGTAATCGACCGCCGCCCTCAGTGTCTCCACTTTGCTGAGCCGTTTGTCCTCCAGCTCCTGCGGGAGGTGCTCTCTGAGCCGCGCGTAACCTTCGTTTACGCAGCGCACGCGATGTCGCTCCCGTTCGTTCCTTTTCCGGATGAATGCCGGCTCGAAGGAGTAATCACACACACCCAGCGGGACGGGAAAGGGGAAATATGATAACCGTCTGTAAGGTGACCGGTGGCCGTGCGCGTGGTCCAGGTATGCGGCGTCTATGTGGAAGGGCAGTCCGAGGCGGAGCGCGTCCTTGTGGTGTGCTGCGCTCTTGTCCACGGAGAAGCCGTGCAGGGCCATTGGAGGGGCGTGCGGCATATGCTCCTTTACGCAGGGATAAGACATTTCTCTGAGAATAAAAAAAAAAAAGGAGACGATCTTGGATCAAAACAGCTGTAAATTATTACGCAATTAATTGTGCACCATCATGCAACTTACCCCGACAGTCTCCTCACGGTCATCTCGGAGGGTTTTTTTCTTCCAGGAAGTTTCCTTTTTAAATCTCGCCACGATATGATTAAATCTTTATTGTGATGTGTTTATAAGTGTGGACTTCTTCATCGAGACTTCGTCGGTCTGTGTGACAGCGTGTCTGTTGCGCTTTTTGAGGTACAGCGTGGTGGGTGTGATCCGGGCCGGAGATGCAGCCGTGACTTTCCCATCAAGATTAAACTGTTTACATAACGTTTTTTTCTTCCTTCCGTTGACACTGAAGCAAATCTTATCATGAAGGTATAAGGTACACTATGTACGGGCTTGAAATAACTGACTGTTTGATTGTACACATTTATAAAATAGCCTATAAAAACACAGCAAGGCCGAGATCCTCTTTGTGGCATCACAGTGGTCTGTGATGGGTATACTGGTAAGAAAAGCACTAATGTTCATCAATATGTTTGTATTTGCAGATCTTGATTGTTTGCATGTATGCTAAATGTATATTGTTTAAATAAAAATAAATGTTTATTTCTAGGTATATATATATTAATGTTATGAACCCAGACACCAGGGCGTTTGATGTTCCGACGTTTGTGGGATTTCCACAACAAGTATAAAGCAGAAATAGTGGTTATTTCTTCCATGGCGGATGGCGGAAGTTATAACTGTTTCCACAGAGATAAGCCACGCCCCCTCTCTTGAGTACTGACCTCTGGTTCCAATTAACGAGATTGTTTGAGCGCGGATCAGAAAAACCGAGATAGCCTGATTTCAATCATCGGGTTAATTTAAGCTGGATAATATAGACATTTGATCTGCTTAGTTGAACCACGTAAGAGAAATAGGGCCCTGGTGTCAGCGGAGGGGAGGAGCAAGGTGGCTGAGACGCACCTGATTAGTCTGCTAGCTGCAGGGTGCTGCTGGTCTGCTGCCCTCCCCAGGTAACAGCAGATGATTATGTGCACCTGGTGTAATGCAATGAAGAGGCCGAGTGAACGCTACACGTTCAACACATCTGCAGGGAACTTCAAGAGATCAGACAACACGGCTCCGGCGGTTCAAGGTGCTTGACCTTTATTTGAGTAGTTTAAGAGTGGGATTGTCTGTGTGTAGAAGGTTAGGGAGAGAGAGAGAGAGAGAGAGAGAGCTCCTTAATTAAAGACAGGGAACAACTCTTTCTTTTCTTTTTTTTTAAATGTGTTAATTTTTTTTGTGGGCGACTGTGGCTCAGTGGTGAGCTAGAGATGGTTGAGCCATCCCTCAATCAGGTAAGATAAGGATGTTTATTGTCATTGTTAAAAAAAAAAATTAAAAAAGAAAACATACAACGAAATTAAGTTGGCAACTCAGTCAGTACAGCAGTAACAGGTAAAAACATTTAAGACGGGACATTCTAATTTAAAACAAGACACTTACAAATAAATAAAATGTAAAACGCAGGCATCAAATGTTGTGTTAGTCCAGTGGTTCCCAAAGTGGGGGTCGCGACCCCTAGGGGGGGCGCGGTGGTACTACAGGGGGGGTCGCGGCTTCATCACCAACCCACACACACACAGACGCACACATACACCGGTAAAACAATATAAAATAACCGACGTGACATGCACTGTGTTCCAACCACGCCACCAGAGCGGCTCATGTCACAGACCGACTGTGGCAAAACCAGCGAGAGCGAGCGAGAGACACACAGCGACACAGAGCGACAAAGATACGGAGCGACAGAGAAAGATAAAGATAAGAGAAGGAAGTATGTACAAAGATGGACAGATTTGTGACTGGTCTAAAGCGCAAATCCGATGGAACTTCTGTTACAGCCGCAACAGGCGACGCGACCACCTCGACAACGCCTCAAACTAAGGTAAAGACAAGGAAATATAGCGAGGCATATCTGTCTCTGGGCTTCACTATTGTCGGTCAGGATGAGAGACCCCAGTGGGTTTTGTGTCTTAAAATACTGGCGGCAGAGAGCGTGAAGCCCACTAAATTAAAAAGACACCTGAAAACCCACCACCCCGAACATATTAACAAGCACCTTGAGTTGTTCCAAAAACAATTGGAAAACTGTCATGCCCTGACAGTAAACTGTGAAGTGATATGTACTTATTTTAGAAATAAATAAAAATATTTTATACAGTTCATGCATTATAATGCAATTCATTAAAAACCAAGAACAATTTGGGGGTCGGGTTGCGGGGGGTGGTGTCGTCCAATGTTCCTATATCATCAAAGGGGGTCTTGACAGAAAAAGTTTGGGAACCACTGTGTTAATCTATTGTTGTAAAATTGCTCCCGTAGCTGTGTGTGAATGTTATTACTGCTGATGTGCAGGTGGCACCTTGGCTCCGCCCACCAGTGTGTGTGTGTGAATGGGTGTGAAATGATGCCAAACAAAGTACAGGTCCAGTTACCTTTTTTTTTTTAATGCCAGGTGAAACAAATCCCTTTCCATGCAGAGAAGCACCAGGATGAGATCTGGCTGGGTCAAAGGATCACTTCTCGCCTTTGCCGTGGCTGCTGCTCTGTTGTACCTCGGCTCCATCAAGCGGGAGGTTCAGACCCATTCGGAGAGACTCCGGAAGGCCCACCACAATGACTCCATCAGGGCAAAGGGAATGCTCACGAAGATGGACAAGATGGAGACCGACATCAACCGGCTGCGTGAGTCTGTCCTGCTGCTTCTTTTATGTGTTTACAACTTGAGTTTAAAAGTCTGAAGACGTAGACGTCTGGATTAAATCACTGTTACATTTTTTGTTTTCTTTTTTTAAGTAAAGTATAACTTGCAAATATCAAAATAGCTGCAAATGTAATTTCTTGTAATCGATTTATTGATTTAATAATCAGGAAATCAATTCTTGGGTCAATTTCAGCCTGACACTAGGTTGAAATGGATTAACAAAAAGTTAAATGAAGTTGTTTAACAGGTAATTGGGTTACACATGTTAAACCACACCAGTGCAAATACTTCTATAACTCATCGTTTTATTTATGTTTCAGGGAGGGGCCCCTGTTGCCATGTCGTTACTGTGCAGAGTAAACTGAATAATAATAAAACAAATACTCCGCTGTTCTCTTTTATCCAGTCGACCTGATGAATAAACTGGGGAAGAAAGAACCGGTGAAACCGAACAACGCCGAGGCGAAGAAGATGGTGAGGAAGCTGTACCCGAACTCGGTTCTGTTCAGCAAATGGGGCGACGAGCTGTCGGAGGAGGAGCAGAAGGAGGCCGAGACGCTGTTTCAGAGTTACGGCTACAACGCCTTCCTGAGTGACAGGCTGCCCCTGAACAGAGAGATCCCCGACACCCGGCCGCTCAGGTGATGCCAGCTTCCTGTAACAGACCACACCTGTCCAGCTTTGTGATACTTTTAAACAACTTTTCTCAATGGCCCAGAGTTAAATTGCTCTTAAAAAAATAAAAATCCAACTTTAGTATAAAAAAAAACAAATTAAATAAAAGCTATTTTATTTATTTTAATGTAATAAATATATATAATAAACAAAAGTACACTTAACATTTCTAGGCTGAATGAATGTGGCCATGAGTAAATGCAATAAAAGTTCTATATGGTCATATATATATATATATATATATATATATATATGCACACGCACACACACAGACATACTTGTTCTGAAAGAGTTGAGATCGTTATTTTGGATCTCATTGGGTGATCTCAACTCTTAAGCCGACTGCCAGCAGGCACATTTAAAGAATGAGGAACTTTAAATGAGCCGTCACATTTTCCCAACACTGATGCTGCGTTCACACAAAGCGTTGCGAGTAGATTCCATGAAAGTCAATGCACAGACGAATGGATGCGAATAAAGAGGATTTTCAACCAGTTATCTAGTGTGTGTGTGACCAATTATGTCAATCAACATTTGAAAATGCATTAAAAGTCAATACCTATACTTTTCCCACTGAAATTTAATTGGTTTTATTCAAACACAAACTACCACTTTTTCTCCCCTTCACAGGTGTGCTGACAAAAAGTACCCAGAGGATCTGCCTTCCATCAGCATCGTGTTGATTTACCTGGACGAAGCTCTCTCTATCATCAAAAGGGCGATCCGCAGCATCATCGACAAAACACCCGCCCGGCTAATGAAGGAAATCATACTGGTGGACGACCACAGCAGCAATGGTACGTCCACCTGCCACATCATGTACTCAAAGGGGGTATTTAAACTTTTTTTTTTTTTTTAAATACGTGTATGTATATGTATGTGTGTGTGTATATATATATATATATATATATATATATACATACATACTTTTATTACTTTGCTTTCTGCAGAAGATTTAAGGGAGAAACTGGATGAATACATTGACTTCATCCACGAGGAGCGTCCAGGCCTGGTGAAGAAAGTCAGGCACTCCGAGCAGCTCGGCCTCACCCAGGCCAGACTGTCGGGATGGAGGGCCGCTGTGGGGGACGTCGTGGCCATCTTGGATGCTCACGTAGAAGTCCACGTGCAATGGTTAGTTCTTTAAGTGGTCTGAGTCCTCGGGGCTCTGTTTTTATTTGCTGTGCTCTTTTCAACACGACTGTCTCTGTGTGTCCAGGGCGGAGCCGCTGTTGGCTCGGATTAAAGAGGACCGCACCGTGATATTGACACCGGTGTTTGACAAAGTCAACTTCGATGACCTGACCCTGATTCCCTACATGCCCGCGGCAGATGCCTTCGACTGGGCTCTGTGGTGCATGTACGAGTCCTTCAGGCCCGAGTGGTACGCTTTAAAGGACGACTCACAGCCTGGAAAGTAAGAATTGTTCTCCCAAATCGCTGCACACTTGAAAAGGAATAGTTTGTCATTTTGGGTAAATATGACTCCCCTGAGTTGGATCATCACCACTCGCATCTGTTCCTTTTTTAATGGGAACTATATAATGTTTGTCTTGCTAAGTTAAGCAAACGGGCAGCCGGCTGTTGACTGAGGCTCTGCAAGAAAGCAAACTAGCGTAATAAAAACATTTAAATAATCCCTTTTAATCGTATCTAAACTCATTTAGGGGATTAATTCCAGTTTGAGGTAAAAAAAAACAAAACATTGAATTAAACTCTCTTTTTTTTTGTTCACACAAAGGAAATCCCAAAATATATATATTTGAAACCTGTGGGTTATTCAAAAACAATCTGGGACACACATTTTGAGAAGAGATGTGCATGAGAAACATGCATCTACAACAATTATGTTTTACATGCATATTTCCATATACTGTGTATATATTTCCATTTTGTGTGATGTGTGTTGACAACGCAGAACAATGTGTTCAGTGTCAACGGTCAAACAGATTGTTTTTATAGAACAGCCTGCGAAGCCAACTCTAAAAGCTACGGCGTGGTTTGCTATTCTTCACGGTGACTGCATCTCATTTAATAAACATAACCTTTTTGCAATTTTAAGCATAAGCCTCACTCATTGAATCTCTTTGACACTAATTGCTTCGCCTTTTTTAATAACGCGATTACACCTATTTTTTTGGGGGGGGGGGGGGGGGGGGGGTTAAAAACAGCTCTTATTCTGAAGGTGAAGCATGTACAGTAAGCAACCTATTTTACTGTTTATCTGCTTGGACTCAAGACCTCCAGAAGAAGATATCGCATCGCATATCTCGAAGTCTTTGCCCCTGTCGTATCTTTTAAACGGCTGTGATGTTGAAGAATGAGGATGAAGGAATCTCCGCGGACACTGTTCTTTTCCGTTATAATAGAGTTTATTACAGAGAGGAATCACAGGTCAGGACGAGCGTCTAGATCACTCGGAGAAGCTTCTCGGCCAGATGGAAGTTCTGACTTGAGAGTCCCGGCAGCTCAGTTTATATAGGCACTTCGTCGTGCACAGATACCTAACGTGACTCCGGAACCCCCAATCTAAACACTTACTTTTCAGACACAGGAATGTGTACCATATATCAAGATTAAGAAGTAACAGACGAGGTCACACAAAGGCCTCTTAACAGGTGCCCTTCGGGCACAGGGACAGACCCCTCTCCAACAGGTCAAAAGGCAACTATGTGGAACTGTATCTTATAAGCCAATCTTCTCAGAAAGCGAAGAATATTTGGAGACAAACCTCTAACCCATACCTGTCTGGACTCTGCCTCCTAGAGGTCAAAGGGCATTCTTTTTAGTGAGATGGTATCTTGGGAGCGAGCTCCTAAGGCAGCTGCGAATACACCACATATCTCCCCCCTTCGAGACTTAAACAACGTCTCGACTAACAAACAAAAGAAGAAAACATATCTGTGTATAATTATGACAAAAATAGCAACCACAATAAACCAATTGTATGGAGTATAAAAAGTGAGAGTGAAAAACCTGTTAGGCAGCTATCTTTCTTGAAACAATGTGTACAGGAAAATTCTCTCACGGCTCCTCTGCCAAGGCAACCTTACATAGTACTCCATACCACTGAAATGCGGAATTTTAGCAAATTGTGTAAGGAAATTACTTAAGCAAATACATATGGAACTCTCAGCAAATCAAAACAAAATAATGTCCAAAGTCAGGCTGGTCAACCCATCGTACCTTCCAAGTGGACCTTTCCCTGCCTAGACCCACTGTCCCTGAACATCGAGCAAAGAAAACATCCGAGGTCCCATCTATATTTACCCAACAAAAACACATCATTTCCCAAACAATTTGCACATAAAAAGAAAATTCATTTTTAATACTACTAATGTAACGTGTAGGATAAGACATAAGAATGTATAACACTGCAGTTTCTCAGCAGCCTTGACTCCCAGTTGTAGCATCGATGACGTCTTGAATCTGGATGTTGTGTCATCAGTCCTTGTTCAGAGTCCTTCAGATCATTCTTATTGTTCATGTTTGATGTGTCTTGAATCCATTCAACGCATCGGAGTCCCATAATAATTCACCACCTGCACAGTGGTCTTGCCCCAATATGTTCTAGAATGAAAGAAAAGAAAACCAGTATCTTTTGCATACAGAACAGATACAAATCAAAACATCAAAATATAGACTAACACTTCTATCAGTATATGTGAAATTATAAATCACATTGTCCATTCATCCCCCCCCCTTCGAGACCACACAGAGTCTCGAAAGAGTGAAACAAAATCAAAACCACAGACTAACCAAGTAATAACAGAGGTATGTTAAGATTAAAATAACATCAGACATTCAAAATGGATATTCCTCCACCATTTCGACCCTTATCCTTTCGTCTTCATCAACGTCCGTATCATCACCATGTAATAATGGCATCTGAGTTTGATCGCCTGGCATCACAACTCCAACCCATCTCATTATCATAGCCTTTGCAAAGGTCAACAATAGCATACAAAAACAAAACATCACACACAATGACAGAACGAGTACTGCCACAACCTGTATTAATACTGCTCCTAATGGCCCTAATTTATCCTGCAACCAAGCATTCGCAGACCATCCAGCGTTTTCCGACGGGCCAAATGCATCTCTTATAAGCTTCAATGCATCTACGACACTAGTCATATTATCAGAATTATCAGGAATCAAAGTGTAGCAAGCCTCCCCTGTTAAGTTCAAAGTCACACAAAGGCCACCTTGTTTGGCCAAAATATAGTCAAGAGCCATGTCATGTTTTAGCAGTGTCAGTCTGTGACTTCTCTGAGTGTTTGACAAATATTCAAACCCTCTTATGGTTTCGTTCGCAAAACCCTGTAAGGTGTAGGTAATGTTATCGATGTGATCTGCCAAGAATGTCACCCCATACCATGGAAATAATCCTATTCCCCACTTCTCTGCTATACTCACTCTCCAATGGTATGATTCCAAATTGTTAAATTGTGCCATCTCCCGTTTCTTCCTACTTCTTGGAGCGTCATAAGATTGGACCCCATCTGGCCTTTTTCCCTTCTGGATAGTAAGGACCTCATATGGAAGTTTCAATGTTGCCATATAACAGCATCCTGTCCACCCATATGGTAGAAATATGTATGCCTTATCATCACAAACCCACCAAATATCCTTGAAATTCCCTATAGTCACATTCCCAGGCAAACGTTGATCCTTCACCCTTAACGTTTTACCCTTTTTGTTGTCTGGTACATCAAAAGTTACTTCATAAGAATCATTACCAGACCAATGTTCACGTTTACCCAAGTCCATCATATATTTATCACAATCCGATATCCCCATAAACATTCCCGGCCCATCATAAGTGGTATTCAAACAAAAACAGCTATCAGCTCGAACTGATGACACTTCCATTATTTCCGGGACCGCCGTTCTGATATTTTCATGTTGATCGAGTAAATTTACATATGATAATCCCTCCAACCAAGAACAAGTAAATCTCGGCCTAAACAGATGTATTGACAAAGCCATTATTGCATCTCTTGCTGACTGCTGCTGATACAACAGCCATGATAGTGCATAACTTTGACAAATAGCGGTTAGTGGTTCTGGTGTAGTCTCTAAAATTGAAGGCCATGAGTTTGGCGTTAGGATTTTTACTAGACATGGACCATTCGATTTTACAACCGATCTTACGGAATGAGTTAATTGCTGGAACCATAAGTTCTTACTTGCCCAAGGGTCTGCAATCTGTAACACTGACGGATCAAACCCGAACGCCCTCCATTTGGTTTCTCTCTTTTGTAATGCATGATATTGACCAGTCATGTATTCTGGTGTCTGATCAGAGTCAGAAAAGTTATTATCTACGTTTGAAATAGTCCTCTGAGCTGTTACAGATGAATCTACATAATTCTCTTCTATCATCTGTTCTCTAACTTCAACAATCTCATTATTACTGTTCACACTAGGCTCTATTTTGAACATTAGCTTCTGGGTTACATTAATCACATCCTTAACTGTCGAAGATGTCACGTTGGATGTCTGTGTTACATTTCCAAACGTCATAGAAGCCAAAGATGTCGTCACTGTTGAGGCCTTCATTCCCTTCAAAGTCATAGCTGGAGTAATCGTCTGAGTTGTTGTATGAACATTCTCAGTTCTTTCTGGCACTAAAGTACCAGACTTCGTATGTGTACTGTTCACCCTTGGAGTAGTTACTGTGGTATATTGTTCCTGAACCCCTTCAGTAACTGTGAAAACTCCAATAGGACTCAAATCTTTTATCATGAGTGTCACTCTACGAGTTATATGACCTTTGATCCAATAATTTTGATATGGACCAAATTCAAACTCTGGTTCTAAATAAGTACACGTATATTCCCCTTGGTCTTCCCATGTCGCATTACGTAGGACCAGTGAACAATCCCCTCTAGTTTTCAACCACTTCACATCATTAAACAAAATATACTTCCTGTGTTTACGAGACACAATGCCATCTCCAGGTTTTATCAACAACAAATCTTCCCCACGACTATTTTCCCACTTAGGAGGACTGTTACTACCAACATGTGGATTGTAAAACGAACACCTCTCAAACCCACTCTCGACCCATCTGAAGTCAACAGCTACAAACCTGTCTCTCTTCTCACCTTCCTTTCCAAAACTCTAGAGCGAGCTATCTTTAACCAAGTCTCCTCCTATCTCCACAGTACCAACTTTCTTGACCCTCATCAGTCTAGATTCAAGACTGCCCTCCTTGCTGTCTCTGAGCAGCTTCACACTGCTAGAGCAGCCTCTCTCTCATCTGTCCTTATCCTTCTCGACCTTTCTGCTGCCTTACATAATCAATCTGTTTCAGCAAACATGGTGCCCAAAATCATATTCCTTTGTAATCTTTCTCTTAACTTCCTCTCTTGCAACGTGAGCTAACCCATGCTCCTCCTGAATCATTAGAACATTCGTCTGGATGCTGTTGAAAATCTGAATTAAACCTTCCCCCTCTTCCGAAATTTCTTTGATCTCTTCCTCTCCAGGACTGTGCTTGATCAAAAGATGGCTGTGGGTAAGCGATGGCCGGTACCACCGGTGATGGTTGGACCGATTGGTACTGAACCTGGTTCGGCTGTAGTTGTGATAATAGTTGATTTAGCGGAGCCTGATCCTGTATAACCAGCGCCTGCTTCTTCTCCATCTTTTTACTATCCACTAGTTGTATTTGATTAAGTTTCCTGAGGATCTCTTGATCCTGTTCCTTCTGATCATGCTCCTTTTTCCTATACAGCTCCACCTGGTGGGCTATGTAATCTGTATACACCCCCTTTGCCATGCTTCCAAGACCAACCACCTCTGCCAGTTTACTCCTCACTGGTAGGGGCAACCCCTTCTGTACTCTGCCTCGCAAAATTGACTGCTCCATTTGATTCAACTCTGGGTCATTTCCTGTAACATTTCTCCACACTTGATGAACTCTCGACACATAGGCTCTCGGGTTTTCTTCCTGTCCCAGTGGTTCAATAAAAATATTGTCAGGGTGTACATTTGTTGGAAATGTATCTTTAAGTGCTCTGCACACTCGACCTCTACTTGCAGCAAACAGTTCTGCATCATTCACAGCAGTTCCCACATATCGATTAAGTCCAGCTTTCTGTAGAATTTCTCCCATAGCATGAACTCCAATGAGATTAGCCAAGAGTCTCTTAATATCTCCAATGGCCGGTTGTTCTCCCACCATAATCTCTTCTAACTTTGAAATCCAAGGATGTGCTCCATCCTGAAGAGTAGGTAACTTTTCAAGTATGTTTGACATGTCTGTACTCTGCCAAGGCTTATACTCCAAACTCTGTCCTCGAATAACCACTGGAAACATGCTCTTGGGTGTCGATTGTGTTCTAGAGCGCAATCTATTTTTCATGCCCGATGATATGAGGCCTTCTTTCTGTAGCCCCTCCTTCCGTATCAGCAACTCCTCTAACTGGTTCTCCAGTGAACTTTGTGTTTCTGGGAAACTAGATTTACTCAAGTCACAGAGGCATCGGTCTATTCCTTCTTCGACCTCTCTTAATTCCCTCCGTGTGCCCTCTTCATTGCTGTCTTCATCCTCACTGTCCTTAGTGGTATCACCTCCTCTCTTTTCTGCTCTAGCCAGCATCCGCCTGACCTCAGGGTCATATCCTCCCATGGCACCTTCTAGATCACTTTGGTCACTATTGTCTCTAGACTCCGCCCTTTGTATCCTAATTCCCAAACTTGCTTTCTTCCTACTTTTGGAATCTGGATACATCATTATAGTTGTGTCTGCTAGTCCTGTTTCTATTATTTTGTCCTCCTTGTCTCTGATCTTATAGCTACCCTCCTGACGAATCATTGGGAGCTGAGGATAGATTTTCTTAGACTTCGTCTCTACTTCATAAGGTGGCGGTCTTTTCACAGGGTTCATGTGTGAGTAGAATGAATTGGTGTCTGCCAACAGCTTTTCTGTTTGTTCTGCATTCTGTCCCATTTCTTCTACGTCTTTAATTCTCTTGTCATTAGCAGCTTTGATCAGTTTCTGTCCCTCATTTTCAAACAACTGGAGAATGCCAAGCTCCACTTGCCTCTTTTCTTTGCGTTTTTCCCCATTCTTTCCCTTCTTTTGCTTTGCCTTGTATGTGGATACAAGTACCTGCATTATTTTTATTACGTCTGGGTTAAGAGTCCCCTCCACTGGCCATGGTTGGTCAATTTCAGGCCAACGTTTATGCCATTTTTCCGATATTTTTGCAATGTTTGCGATGCCTCTGATTAAAGGATTATTCTTCTGTACTACATCAACAGGAGTAATTACTTTTGGGTTTTTAGTGTCCTTTTTCCCCATTATAACGGCTTCCTTATGTTCCGTTATTTGTACATTAAGAAGTACGATTTTAACTACTTAAAGCTATTCAGATTATTTCTCCCTTGTTTTTTATTATTCTTTATTTTATTTATTTATTTGATTAACCAATTCATCAATCAACAAATTAATCAATGAAACAACAAATTAATCAATTCATTTAGTCCTTCATGTATTTAAACCCACAAATTCACCCTAGCCAAAAATGGAATTGATTTGTCAACGCCGAACAGATCAAGAGCCCGTTTACAAAATTCGACCAAAAAATCACGCACTCCCACAAGTGACTGACTGTCACCAAATGTGATCCTAATCACTGTCGGACCATCGCCTAATTCTCATCCAATATCCAGCTCAAATCGTGACACAGTCACAATATTGATTCTCCAACACGCACAAACAACAAAACTGACATCCGCAATTGTCAGCAGAGTTTAGACCAAACAATCATATGCCATTAATGAATTAAATGCATTAACTGGTCTTTCAGTTGCCAAGCATACATAAAGACTACATGCTGTAGTTAGTTAAAAGAACAAGTGGATAAACTAACTACAGCATGTAGTCTTTATGTATGTAACCCAATCAATATTCTTATAAGTTTACAAATGAAAGCAGATTCAAATGTGTCCCATCAATAAGGGAAAAGAAACAGGCAATTATTCAGCCTCTTATGAACCCATTAGGTTTTTTAACAGCATCATAAACTTAATTCCCAAATTAAACCCCTACCTAAACTTTGTAGAATTGAATGAAAACCAAATAAAACAAATAGTTCAAGCGACAAAAGAATTTCGTGTCACACGTCCCACTAAAAATCTCCCCCCCTTTTGAGGAGTCACTTTCACACACGCAGCCGCAGCCCGACACACACGCAGCTTCACATGAACAGAGACAGTTGGGGGGAGGGGTCTTACTTCTCCAATTGGAGACTCATAGTTTCATCATTACGTCCCTTTATAAAAGAAAGAAAACAGGGCTCATATTATATTAGTCTTCTTTAGAAGCTCATTGTGTATTTAGTAACTTATTTGTTATCCTACGTCCTCTCTCCAAGGAAGCTCATTGTGTATTTAGTAACTTATTTTATGTTACGTCCTCTCTCTAAGGAAGCTCATTTGCATATTTAATAACTCATTTATTATCTTAAGTCTTCTCACCAGAAGCTCATTATATATATTTAATACATTAAACAAAATATATGTCCTTACAAGTTACCAACGCCTTCGTTCTCACAACCCCCACTCATTAGTATTACCTTCCTCTGCAGTTTCTCACGCACACACACAGCACTTCACACACACACACACACACACAGCGCACACACAGACAGAACAAAGACAACTCATTTATGCCACATATAGCATGCTTTTTGCCGCTCCCTTTAATTCCTTTCTTATTCTCATAAAATTTCTGCTACCTCTGAGATGTGATTAGTCGATGAGAGGCTGCATCAGACACTGTTCGTCAACAAATGTCAGAGTGGGAACAGTCAATCGACCTTTTATTCTACAATCTCCAGTTATTAAACTGACCATACGGTGTTGTTCCAGGTTTTACGGCCCATGTTTATTTATCCAGATTCTGCGGCTCAGTCATATGATCCTTTCCTTTACTCTTATCTCTCTCTCTTTTTCCTCTGTCCCTTATTACTGTTTTACACTTATTTATTCAAATTACCTGGATCCAGGTTTACCCCAATTTTGTCTTTCTAACTTAATTCCTGACTATGCCAAGCCAACCATTACGCAGTGGCTAATTTGCATGTGTCTTACCGTTAAGGAGTTGAGGGCCCAATCTCCATTAATCTTGCACGATACTATTTAGCTCACCTTATCGTTACAATAAAGCTATTCTACACTATTCCTTGTATTTCTCATACTTCCTTTCTTTACTTCTTATCTCTATAATACTCCCCCTTTTTGCGTATTTTTACGCAAATAAAATCAAATTTAGCACGGAGCTTCAATTCAAACATCACTTCAACAATACCTTTCCATTTAACAAGAAAATAGGTTCTTTTCTACGGTGTGACCATACAATCAACACATACGGCTTGATAAATGAACCAGCATTTTAATCAAGTGGGAAATGCTCACCGTCTGTCGTTGTCGGAGGTCACAGCACGTCCGAGTTCGTGACGCCAAGTTTGTCGTATCTTTTAAACGGCTGTGATGTTGAAGAATGAGGATGAAGGAATCTCCGCGGACACTGTTCTTTTCCGTTATAATAGAGTTTATTACAGAGAGGAATCACAGGTCAGGACGAGCGTCTAGATCACTCGGAGAAGCTTCTCGGCCAGATGGAAGTTCTGACTTGAGAGTCCCGGCAGCTCAGTTTATATAGGCACTTCGTCGTGCACAGATACCTAACGTGACTCCGGAACCCCCAATCTAAACACTTACTTTTCAGACACAGGAATGTGTACCATATATCAAGATTAAGAAGTAACAGACGAGGTCACACAAAGGCCTCTTAACAGGTGCCCTTCGGGCACAGGGACAGACCCCTCTCCAACAGGTCAAAAGGCAACTATGTGGAACTGTATCTTATAAGCCAATCTTCTCAGAAAGCGAAGAATATTTGGAGACAAACCTCTAACCCATACCTGTCTGGACTCTGCCTCCTAGAGGTCAAAGGGCATTCTTTTTAGTGAGATGGTATCTTGGGAGCGAGCTCCTAAGGCAGCTGCGAATACACCACACCCCCTTTAAGCGCACTTTATTACCGTCGTATCTAAAAGTGCATTGGCGATGCATGAAGTGGCACCTCGGCTCCTTCCCCGTGTCTCCTTCTGTCCTCAGGAGCCCCTCCATCATGGGGATCCTCGTCGCTGATCGGAAGTTCTTTGGGGAGATCGGAAGCCTCGACGGGGGAATGAAAATATACGGCGGCGAGAACGTGGAGCTCGGCATCCGGGTGAGATCTACAAGGTGTTTTCAAAGTCACTTTAAACGCTGCAATTAGAGTCTGAAAAATGGTATTTTAGATATTTTACCCTTTTTTTTTTTCTTTCTTTGTTTTTTCTTTGTTGGCAGGTGTGGCTGTGTGGAGGAAGCATCGAGGTCATACCTTGCTCCAAAGTCGCCCACATCGAGCGGGCCACGAAGCCTTACCTCCGAGACTTGAGCGAGATGGTGAGGCGTAACGCGCTGAGGGTGGCGGAGGTCTGGCTGGATGAATATAAATACAACGTCAACATTGCATGGAACGTTCCCCTGGAGGTGAGGCGAGACGATTTGCGGAGGACAAACGTTGGCGTTTCTCTTCCTTCAACAAACTCATTTTTTGTGTCTCTTTTTTTTTACAGAAACACGGGATAGACATCGGGGATGTGTCGGAGAGGAAGAAGCTGAGAGAGAGGCTGAATTGCAAGCCCTTCAAGTGGTATCTGGATAACATTTACCCCTCGCTGGACCCTCTGCATGACCTGCTGGGCTATGGAGCGGTGAGTAGAAACGATGTCGCTGCGTAGGCCAGCTTTAGTTTTTTAATTGTTCACTATTTAATTGATTGTTGACTAATCGGTATATGGTTCCCAACCTTTTTGGCTTTATAACGCAAAGCAATGGGCAACTCTAGTCAGCAGTTACACATCTTTATAGATTATTATTATTATGACTACGATTTAGTTTAGATTTTCTTTTGTGGGGGTGTATTTTGAAGTAACATTTAAAAAAAACCAATTTAAATATTGTTTTTGTATCTCTTAACCGTCTTTGATGACTGTCCAAAATTAAGATGGGTCTTGTGAAATAATATTTATTATTGTTAACAAATCCACAAACCAACCAGCACTACATACATATATACACTGTGTGTGTGTGTATACATATACACACACACACACCATCCAGAGCACCAAATGTGTAACAATTCGCAGCTGAAAATAGTCCGCACAAAAAGCACTATAGTTTTCTATTAAAATATTGGGCCATTTTTAAAAAGGAAACTATACCTGTGACCCGTTTTGTCAGCACACCTGTGAAGGGGAGAAAAAGTGGTAGTTTGTGTTTGAATAAAACCAATTAAATTTCAGTGGGAAAAGTATAGGTATTGACTTTTAATGCATTTTCAAATGTTGATTGACATAATTGGTCACACACACACACACACACTAGATAACTGGTTGAAAATCCTCTTTATTCGCATCCATTCGTCTGTGCATTGACTTTCATGGAATCTACTCGCAACGCTTTTGGTGTGAACGCAGCATCAGTGTTGGGAAAATGTGACGGCTCATTTAAAGTTCCTCATTCTTTAAATGTGCCTGCTGGCAGTCGGCTTAAGAGTTGAGATCACCCAATGAGATCCAAAATAACGATCTCAACTCTTTCAGAACAAGTATGTCTCATTCTGAAGTTGCACGGCTAGATGACTTCATACTTTTAAAGTGTCGCTTTCTCTTCCATCTGCTTCTGTTGGCAGCTGACCAATAGCCTGAAGCCAGATATCTGCGTTGACCAAGGCCCAATGCCTGGGAACACCCCCATTACATATGGGTGCCACTACTTCTCTCCTCAGGTATGTCCAGAGAGTCGCTGCACGCACACACAGACTGTTGTTTGGTTATTTCTTTTGCGTGTTAATCACCGTTCTTCGGTGCAGCACTGTTACTATCGCACCGACGGACAACTCTACGTTGGTGGAATCAAGTCTCACAAGTACAACAGCAACCGCTGCCTGGTGGACCCGGGCACCGCCGCCTACCCGGGACTCTACAAGTGCAAAATAGCCAAGCAGAAGAAATTCCACATGCTGTGGGATTTTAAACAGGTCAGTACCAGAGTTTGAAATGGAAATCTACACCAAAGAGGTTGGTCTGTTTGAGAGAAATACTTTTTTTTAAAATTATTATTGTTGCTGCCAGGATGGAGCCATCCAGAACAGAGGAACCAAGAGATGCCTGGAAATGGTGACGGGTGATGACGGCCATTACATGCTCGTTGTTCAGCAGTGCACTGGTCAGAGCTGGAAGATCCAGCATCTCATCAAGGACCGAGGGCACAAATGAAACCGCCTCTCGGAGACGACATGGATCCACGAGTCAAAGTGCACCAGAAATATTTTGAAATATTTTCATTTCATTCTTGTTTTTTGCCCCCAAAAATTTCTGAACTCCAACGGCGCAGGACTGAACGCATGTGGGTCGCCTTTCTCAGCTTTGCAGTCGTTTCAAGATAAGAAAAAAAAATGGTGCTTCATGATAACTACAGCACCTGCTTTCCTACGTCAAACCAAAAGAAGTATCGGGGTCTTGTTTACAAAGGCACAGCAGTTCTAGGGGAGCATTTTTATTTGAATTGTTTAAACACGGCGAGATCACAATCCTCCTCCGGAGTGCGAGAGGATCCGGTTTGGTCGTCACGAATTATTAAAGATGAAGGCGTCCCATTTCTTCTGCCACATGACGAGACCCGCGTCCTTCAGGTGAGCCGGCAGGGAGCTGTACCTGCAGGCAGAGGACGCCGTCGTCGGGTATGACTGACAGTTTGTAAGAGTTGCCGGATGAAAATAAATCATAGCATTTACTGCTTCCAAAATCTAAACGGAAGTATAAATTATCAATTTATTTCTGATGTGGAGCTTTTAATTTTCTGGAATCTAAAAGTCTTTCTTGTGATGCTACAGTTTCAAACAGGGAGCAAATATGTGTTGGAAAATTGATTGTTTGCATTTGGAAGTTAGATGTATGTCGCTTGTTTTCATTGTTAAAAAGATTAAATGAGACCCGCTCATCACTATTGCATTGTACATTGTATTAAATGAGCAACTTTGGGATTCAGTGTCTGTAAGGATTAGAAATCATTTGTTGTCAATTAATGCCACAAAGAAGTCTGTTATTTGTTCCTACTCTTTATAAAGTCTTGAGGGTAAATAGTGTGTTTGGTGGTGACTATTTTTTCGGCTGCGGATTTTAAATACAGTTTGGGTCATTTTAGATAAAGTGAACATGCTCATCGTAATTAAGTCAATTTTAGTAAGAAAAAATTATGATATCCCCCTTTAAAAACCCACGGCTGCCTGAAAAGTAGACAATAAATCTGAAAACCATGCTTAAGTTTAAAACCCGACGTTCACCTGATGGAGTTAAGCGCCAGCTCCTTCAGAGTGCCCAGGTTTGCCCTCAACCCTCCGATGCCAACGAAGGCCTCATAGAAGTCGTAGGAGAGGCCCGTGGTGCCGAACAGAGACGGGTCATCGGAGCTGATCACCATCGGGTGACCCTCTGACATCAGCACCGCTGCAGGGTGGTTCCGAAGGTCCGATACCAGCCTCAGCACCTGGAAGGTCGGAGGTCAAAACGCACTCAGGTGCTTTGTATATGAAGACGGGCACAAGAATCCAAAAAAGGTTCAGACTTCATCGTGCTGGGGTCTGTACAATGGAAATATCCTCAGTTTTCAATTTCACTGCTAATTCTGACTATCTATTATAGCTTCTGCAAAAAATGCAGAAGGCTGCGCACGCGTGTAAGATGTCAATAATAAAAAAAACTTTAAATAAGTTACAGTGGAGCAAATTTAATTAATCTCCATGGAAACACTTTAGGTCTCAGTCCCGTCTCTTCGCACATCTCACCCCCTCATGGTCCAGCACCCTCACACACTTTTAAAACATATTTTGGGTCCTGATGGTGGACATTTGGATTTAGCATAGATATTTATATATATATTTTAGTTTTTTTACAGGTAATCTGACCTGGTTTGAGATCGGGCACAGCTCCACGGCCACGTTCCTCTTCCTGGAAAGCTCTTTGGCGAGCGGGTGGTGAGCCAGAGCGAAGCCGTGCCCGATGCGCGTGGTGTTGAACAGAAGGGCGTCGAGGATGTTTTGATCCACGTCGGTGCCTTCGTCATCTACGTGTTCATACAAAAATTTTTTTTTTAAAACTCTATAAAAGAGCTCCGTTTTAATTTTGTCTCGTAAACAAACGACGCTCACCCGTTTCGCCCGCGTGAAAGAAATACGGCAGCGTGACCCCGAGGTCAGCCGGCAGAGAAAGCGCCTCCCGGAAGTACCAAAGAGCGCGCCCGCCGTCCTCCCTGCCGACCTGCAAACCAGAACGTTAGCTCGCATTAAAAAAAAAGAGGAAATTAAACATAGTTTTAGTCCCAACAAGGCAGATTAATTCTCACCATGTCAAACCCTGCGACCACATCCGGGAAGTCCTTTTGGAGCTGAATGGCCTCTTTCACGGCCGCTTTGACCTCAGATACACTCAGAGCCCTGAGAGAACGCGGCGGCAGTAATAGACACAGAAATCAGTCCGCTATATGACTCGAAAAAACACATTTTACATTAAAATTTATATTATGAGAAGCCTATCTTCTTGTGTGGAGGTACAGCAGATTTCCCACCAACCCCCATTTACTGGGAGACGTTACGCAACCGTTCTCAGATGTTGGAGAGGCCCGTTAATAAAGTTATTAATAATAATACTTTGAATTTATATAGCGCTTTTCTAGACACTCAAAGACGCTTAAAATTATTATTATTAAGAGATGATATATTTCATTATAGTGACTGAATGGTCCCCACTTTGTTAATTCATAAAGCACTCAATCTATAAGTGAATGTGAAAATATGTGACATGACGTCAACAATCATGCTGTGGTGAACTCAACTCGAGTACCAGTATTTAAGTTTTATTCGACATAATACTTCTACTATATAAATACACAGTAGTAATATATCAGTCATAGAAGTACTTTTAATGGTGAAAATGCACTAAATGATAATATGTGTATTTAGTACAGCACCTCTCATAGTACACAATTCACAAAGTGCTTTACAAGAATAAAATGTTAATACAAAAATAAATAAAAACCATAAATGTTACAATTTGATAAATTCTGTTCATATCGAATAAACTAAACTACTACAAATTGTACAATAAAATCTGGAGATGTGTCTCTTCGTCAATGTACCTGTGCACAGAGACGATGACACGAGCCCCGAGAAAGTCCGGATGATCCGCTCTAAAGGTCCTCGTGACTTCCCGAAACGTCTTCAGAGTCCAGACCTTGTCGTGAACGGCTCCATCCAGCTCATACGTCTGAAAAAAAAAAAAAAAAAGAAGCAAGAAACATCAGACGTGGGGGGGGAATTAGGCGTCAACCAACCGACGAGCACTAAAACCTTTGAGAGGCCGCTCCGGAGTTCCAGATACAAGATGTTGTCGTGCAGCAGCTCCTCCAGGCCCTTGTAAAAGTAGTCCCTCAGCACGGGCGCGTGGGTGATCAGGCCAGCGGCTGCGACGAAGGCCCTCTCAAACTTCTCCCACACGACTTCTTGGCTCGGGTATTCACCATCCGGATCCTCGGTGAACAGTGTGAGGTGCTGCATTAAACTGAAGGAAATCAAAAAAAAAAAGAAGTATTCAGGGTAAAGTCCTCCCACTTCATCTAGACGTGTAAAAAAGGGGGAAGGGCGACGTCTTTCTCAACCCGTCGTCGAAGCCCGTGGGGTCTCCTAGTCGGGCCCTCAGGGCCTCAAGCAGCTGCCAGTAGACGCAGTCCCATCGCGGGAACGGCCGGCGGTCGGAGAAGACGAAGCGGACCGAGTTGTCCCAGGTGAAGCAGACGTAGCAGTGAGGCCGGTAGGTGACGTTCTTCACCAGCCAGTCAACGCCGACCAGAGAGGAGGCGTGGACGTGTAGGGCCGCACCTGTTGTCAAGGCAACCGGAGAGAGAACCTTAAAGTGAAGTTACTTTTTAGGGGGGGGGGCCGGGAATAATAACGGCCTCATCTGTTCTGGTCATTTTGTGTGTCTTTGGAGTTGTTTTTGTGCCCTTTTGGAGACAATGTGTGTCTTTGAAGTCAAAGTTGCATTGTAATCTTAAAAATAAATAAAATAAATGTAATCTCTTCCGTGTCCTTCGTAGTAGTTTTTGCAGAACTTTAAAATTGTTTGCCGTCTCTTTGTCGGCATTTTTCGTCTCTTTAGAGCTATTTTGTATCTGTTTGTAGCCAATTTGCGTAACATTGTAGTTGTTTTACATATCTTTTTAGTTTTATAGATAGTCCTTTTCTAGAGATTTGTGTTTTTGAGGAATTGTGCACCTCTTTGTAGATATTCTTCAGTGAACCAGAAGCTCATGTTGGTTCTAAATCAGTGATACTATCAGTTTATAAAGATATTAGTTCATGCTGGAGATGAAGTAAGACCAAAGCTTCTAGACACAACATATATTATACAGAATGCAGCAGGAAATCATCACAGAAAGCCCGAGTTGCAGATTCTTATAGATCTACAAATGTTACTGTATCATAAATGTCACAACCGTGCTGCTAAATGAAGGACAACAATCAAGAAAACAAATGGTTTTGTGAAGTCACCTTTAGGCATCTCCTGCAGCAGCTTGAAGACGGGACTCTCCTGGATGAGAGGCTTTGCGTTGAAGAAGTGGACGGCCGGTGGGAACGGAGCAGCGGACATCTCTCGCTCCTTCAAACGACGCAGCTGAACGTCCAGCTTCAGCTCGGCCGCCGTCAGCGTCACCCGGCCCCCCGTCTGCCTGGAGGTCTCCTGCCTCGTCAGCAGGTCCCTCTGAGCAGGGTCCGGCATCCCATCGGCCACCCGTACAAACCACAGGAGGGGCACGCAAGTGGCCAGCGCCCGGCGGATTGGAGTCACCATGTCCTCTCGCGTGCCAAACAGGGAGGACGTCAGAACATCGTCACGCTCCCTCCACGAGAGCAGGTTTCGCTGTGGAGAAAGAAACACTCTGTGAGACGCCGATAAGTGGGTAAATGAATTTGACTCATCGACATGATGGCATGCTGCTCAGGTGCTGACTGGAGCCCATTCAGTTTGATAATAAATTAGCCCGAGAGGAAAGTGATAAACTGAATTAAAAAAAAGAAAAAAAAGGAAACATGTTTGAAGGCCACGCCAACTATTTTAAAACATTAAATACTTACAAGTAAAAGACGGAGCTCCTGGCGTCCCGTGTCTCTCCTCAGCTACTCCAGCTACCAGTTTGAGGATGTCAGCGAAACACTCGGGAGCAACTGGACAATTGGGGCCTTTTTGTCTAACAAATACCATGTGATAAACTAATGAATGAAGCATGGTTGCTAAATAAATGTTAGGACATTGTTTGAGCCACAAAAAAAGCAGAAGAAAAAAAAAAAGCAGAGAAGAGCTACTAATGATTTATATTTTAATGCGTTTTACATTTTCCACGATGTCACATCTCATCAGTTTAAAAGACAAAGAATAAACAAAAACACAAGAGTAAAGAAGAAAAAAAACACGTATAATTTAATCTGGAAACCTCAGATACATACGGCGCACCCTCTGGAATGATGTCGCCCACTCGTTTTTTTAATTCATGACAGAATAACACACATCAATAAATTAACTCTGTAAGGTCATGTACGGGCTTCTGAGTCACGGATACCATTTATTTTCTCAGTAATTGCTTGGCGCAGGTCGGCCATTAGCAAAACACAATAACCCAAGAAATATACAGCAACACATCACACAACAACGACGACGCGTCTCTTATTTGCAGCGGATAATTCGTTTCACAGACGGAGGAATGACTTTTCATGTGACAAAATAAAAAATACAAAGGAGAGTTGTTGTTGTTTCCTCTAATACGGGGAAGGAGCTCTTTAGTCCAGGAACTTGCGGTTTGGGTTGGCACCGAAGAGAGACCCTCGGATTTCAGGCATCATCTGAAAAACAGACACACGTGGTCAATAAGCTAATAATAATTTATTTTTTTATTTTTCTTGAAAAATTACTAAAACAATAATCCCTCAATCGACTAATAGATTAAATCGATTTCAGCTCTATCCTGGAAAAGATTAACGTCATAAAACAGACAAAATATAAGATGGAAAAAAAAAAACTTAATTGTTTTATTTATTTTTTGCTAATAAGAATCATATGGAATATATCTAGAAAACATCCTTAAGTGGTACCTAAAAAATTTTACTTACCGCATGTTGCTCCGTTTTATATTACATGATGCAAGCTCTGCGCACTTAATGTGTTTTTCAAGTGTAAATACAATTTTTTAAAATATATTATAAGACCAAACAATAAATTAATGAAACCAACACATAAGAAAATCTGCCGCTCCATCTTGTTTTAGTTCCTCGTGTAGAAAATGTAAAGTGCGGCTAACGCGAGAGCTACGCTAATCTCATTTTCTCAGATGAGTGCTCCCCTCATTTAAAAAGCCAATTCAATTTTAGACTAATAAAGCAATGTATATATATATATCTTTATTTAAAAAAAAAAAAAAAAAGATATATACACATATATATATATATATTTATATTTATATTTATTTATATATACTTATTTATTTAAAATAAGATATATTTCTTTCTTTCTTTAAAAAAAAATTAATTAATTAATTAATTAATATATATATATATATATATATATATATATATTTATTTTTTTTAAACTAGAAATAAACATTTATTTTTCTTTAAACAATATACATTTTGCATCTGCAAATACAAACATATTGATGGACATCAGTGCTTTTCTTACCAGTATACCCATCACACGCTTGCCAGTGCCACAAAGAGGATGATAAGTTCCTACCTGCTGAGCCATGAGCTCCAGTCTGCTGTCCAGGGTGTTGGCCACCTTGATCTTCCCGTTGCTGTTGTAGATCTCAACACCTCCGGAGCTGAAGGAGGAGACAAAACATCAAAACCAGAGGAATCAACTTGAGAAAATACCCGATAAGCTTTTTAACGGAGACGATCAAACGTGCCGCCGCTTACATGTCGGGGGAGAGGACGGTGTCCTGGTCGATGCGGGCCTCGATGTTGATCTTCACGGCCATTTTATATATAGGAGTATTCCTCTGGATGGAGGCCTGAGTCAAAATGCAACACATTTTAAGATTGTCGTTTTTAAAAGCTTTCAATCCATTTCCATCTTCCCATAAATTGTTCTTAAAATCCGAGTCAAATTGCTTTTATGTGCACATAAAGAATCAGATTTTTAAATGGGTGAATATTAATGTAAATATGAACATACGGCGGATAATTGACTCACCTGTATCATCTGAATGTCCTGTTTACGGCAGCGAATAGTCACTTTGCTCTCCAGAAGCTGGTATAATCCCTGATGGGAAAGATTATCAAAAGAGATTCTCAGTTTTTTAAATATCAACACCTCCCACTGAGCAGATACGCTCATATGCCAGTTTATTAGGTACACCTTGAAAAAGGAAGAAAAAAAAAAGAAGCAGTTTTGATGCAACAATCCTCCGTCATGAAGGTTAAAATGTCGGTTGCAGGATGCAGTTGTCATGAGTTGGACGAAATAACAGAAACAGCCGTCAATCTCCGCAAAACCTGAACGTTATAACCTTCCTGAAGGAGGTTGTAAAAGGAGCCGCGGGGTTGAACCAACCTGTAAGATCAACCCGTCCAGCAGCCCCGGATACCTGGCTGGATCTTTTGCCACATTCCCGAGCCGCTGGCGTGCCTCGGTGAGCATTTCCTGAGGGCACAAATACACACAGGGCTTCTATTATAGACCATTCACATAACCCCCCCACCCTCCCTTTCCTCTACTGTGCATACAGACAGTTTCTATCTGCCCATGACAAGAAGAGGATACAAGCTGCTTACCGAGATCATGTCATCCCGGGCCTTCAGCACCTTCAGTCGAGCCTGGTTCATCAGGTTTGACATTTGACTGTTAAGTAGACAAACAACACACGCATTAGATTTCTAAGTGGAATCATGGTTTGTGAAGACGGTTTGCAGCGGCTAACAAAAGAGTCATTGTGGCACGAAGAGAGACTAAAAGTCAAGGAAACTCTGCATACACATATTCCTTTGTTCTTAAAAAAAAAAAAAAAAGGCCGAAGGAAGGGAGGAAGGGAGGAAGGGAGGACTCGATGACTCTTGCCGCGACTCACATTTTCTTCTGCTGTTCGATCTGCTTCTCCTTCTTCTCGTAGTACTCCATGATCTTCAGCCTCTGAGTTTGGACCAGCCGGCCTTTCTCGATGTTGAACTCTTCTTCGGCCTGCAGGAGGAGACACAGTTCACTCAGACATCGGTTCATCTGTACGATGACTCTGCTGCTGGATGTCACGGTAACGATCGGCCACATATAAAAATATTACACCGATTGGTCTCTTTGTAATGGTGTGATTAAATTACCGAATTTGAAAGGCCGTATAAATATGGCACAAAACTACCTACCCACTTTTGGTTATATTAAATGAATAACTATGGCTGGAACTAAGGATTACTTAATCAATCGGTTGCTAATAAAACAGTAAAAATGCCCACAATTTCATCACAAACAATAATAAACCTAAATATAAAATATATATATTTTTTTTTAACAAAAAGATGAATCTATTATAGTTGTAGTAGTTGGCGATTCATTTCTATTAATCCATTTTATGGGGCTGCTAGAATATCAAAAAATTATATATATTTATAAATATAATAATGATCTATTATTTATAGAGCACTTTTCAAATCAAGAAAATTAAAATCAACAAATTATAAAATCAAAAGAAAAATATAATAAATAAAATTACAAATTACAAACACTATTCCAGTAAAAAACGTCTTATTACGATCACATATTTTTGTAAGAAAAATGTAAATTACATGTCAGGTTAATGATGATTTTCTCAGATTTCAAAAAGGGTTCAAGGTTGTGTGAAATCACACGCACTGACTGTGCTTTTAGCGCCCCCTAGTGGTGAGTCTCAAACAGGAAGCGATGGTGAGGACTTTAAGACATTACACTCACTTGTAAAGTTCTCTTTAACATGGAATCAACCAATCAAAGAATGAGTTTATACTATGTTTATTTTCCTATAGCATTTCTCTCTCCTCTCTTGACTGTCGACTTACTAATAAAAGCATAAATTGTCCAAAACCTCTAAAGAAGGACTAATTAATTATTATTTCTAGTATCTGTACCTTTGCATCAATTTCTTCTGCCTTCTCATTGGCCTCCTGCTCAATGAAGGCCATCATGTGCTTGATCTGCAGACGGGAAGAAGAAACATGAAGACTCACAAACATATAAAACCATCCCTGATATTTCTAGAGTTTTAAATGCACGCAGCTTCACCCTGAAGCTCCGTCTTCAGTGTGAATTATGAGTACTGCAGAGTGTCACCTCTCTCATAATGAAACCCAGAGATGATTCCTCACCGTGCTGAAAACGGACTTTATTCCGTGGTATTATTTATAATACCACACTCTGAAAATACTCCGCAGCAAGTAAAAGTACTGCATTCTAAACGTTACTTCAGTTTTAGTTGTACTATAATGTTCCTGGATTCACAGAACTGCTGCATTAATGTGCATTTTACTGCATAGATGTTTTACGCTTGTGCCGATTTTAACCGTTTTATATACACTGAAGAGCATCAACTTGTCGTGAGATAAAATTTCCCAGCGGATCCAAAAAGGCTTTTAAAATAACTTATCTTTTTTTCTCATCCTATATACAGGAACACTTCAACTAAAAAAAATTTAAAAAATCCCAGTAAATGTGGGGCTACATGGTTTTCACTTTACATGAAGGGGATGAAAATGTAAATAGCTGTCAGACTAATGTAGTCAGTTTAAAAAGCTGCATAAAACTACATGCACACATTTATTATACATTTTAAAAAGCACATTCCACCACTACACATTCTAGCATTGGCCTTTTCCTGCAGGTTATTTCCAGTGTTTCCCAGTGCAGTGGCTCACTCACTCCCAGTTCCTCATCCGCATGTGTCCATCATGTGATCGTTTGGAAATATGAACCTCGACGTCTCAGCCATATAACGGCTGCTTATTTCGCTTTAACTGGTATTTTTTGTTTATTTAAAACCACCAGTAAAAAAAAAAAAAAACAGTGGATAACGTGGTTTATCTTATTTATGTTTATGTCGGTTCTAACCTCCTGCAGCTCCCCCAATGTCATTCTCCTACACACACACACACACACACACACACACACACACACACACACACACACACACGTTGACGCTATTAAGACACGTTTCGATCGTCAACGTGAACACTTCTTTCACACACACCGACGACTGACAGGTGACTGGGGGACATGTCTGAAGGTTAAATGGCCTCGTTACCTGCTTCTGAACGTCGGCATCGCTGAGCGCCATGGTCGCAGCTGTTGTCCGCGCGGGGCCTGCGAGGAAGAAGAAGGAAAAAAAAACCAAATAACGACAAAAACACAAGAAATAAAAACAACCGTGAAATAAAAGACGGCTTCGCTGACAACAAATGTATTTAAATTGTGCCCTAAAAGCTTTTGAATGCAGGTTTAATCACCCGAACGTGAACAGACGGAGAGGTATGAATTAATCGCCGCAGTCGTGACTCGTAAAGATGTCTACGGAGGATCAGCTGATCTGCAACGTCACATGATGTTTACTTCCGGTTGCGCAGCCAATCAGACGCGAGAGCGAGACGAGTTTATTCTCGAGCAGAACAGGTTTTGTGTAACAGTTGTTTACTATATATACGTATTTGAAATACTACACGTGTGCAATATACGTTATTTTTATTTTTACATTTTCATTTAAATTCTTAAAATGTAATATTTCCTGCCCTGCTATTTTATTTTATTTTATTTTATTTTATTTTATTTTATTTTATTTTATTTTATTTTATTTTATTTTATTTTATTTTATTTTATTTTATTTTATTTTATTTTATTTTATTTTATTTTATTTTATTTTATTTTATTTTATTTTATTTTATTTTATTTTATATATTGTAAACATGTTTGCTGCTGCTTCAAAGAAACGTCCCCCTGGGGATGAATAAAGTAATATATCTAATCTAACCTTATTGTTTTTTATTTACATTTGCTTTGATTTAGTTTGAATTAGTTCCCCCTTTTAGTTAGTTCATCGTGAACATCATTTTTTACATGCAGTATTTTTTTTGTAATTTCTAATGTATTTAAATAATTATGTTGAGTTGTATAGAAGTAACTGTGACGAGCTATTTTAAGTTACACACAGCCAGAAGATTTGGTCCAAACTTTTGATACTCTTAATTTTACTCATGCTCTTCACTTTAATTGGCATTGTTAAAAATGTATTCCAATAAGAATAACAATGTGTCTGCAATGCACACAATTTAATCATGCTTGCTGTATTCAATACTTGTGTTAATAGTGACATTTCTTACCAAATGTATACTTTAAAAAAGGCATGATTGCCATCTAGCTGTCTTTAAATAAGCCCCGATCCTCGGAAGGCCAATGCTGACACAAGGCATGCAATTTGTATGAAAAGAAGCATATTAATGCGCTCCAATCAGTCATTGGGCAGCTCCTGTATCCCTCCTCAGCTCCTCTTATCCAACCCTTTTTTGCACCTTTCAATATGATGCAGAGCAAAACTGTTTTACATGATAGGGAGAACGCGCAAAATCCAAGAGGAGAAAACATAAGAAAAAATAAAATAAATGTATAGGCAGGAGGAGGGGAATTTCACAGTTTTGGGGCAGGTATTATTTTCCTCCGTGTACACTACATACATGTTGGTGCACCGTATAAAAAGCCTCCTGGCATAATCCCCCCCTCTTGTAACACATCTAACCAGTAGAGGGAAGTAGAACTTGGAAAGTTCAAGTATAGAAATAGCTCATCTTACTATCTGACATGGGTTTTCCACTCAGTGTCACCGGCTCCCAGCAGCGCACTTGCGGACCGGCCAATCATTTGTTGTTTGTACAGCGAACATAAAACTCCACACACTTTGTTTACCTCGAATGAAACGCTCCCCGACTGACCTCCGTTGACCTCTCAGAGACTGTGGACAACACACGGGGTAAAGTCTGATTCGATTATTTTCATTGTTTACATTATTACTCATCTTTCTCATTCTGGACGGACAGCAGAGTCACGACTGACCGCTCTCCAGCCAACTGTTATGTCATGCATCTGGGAAGAGGGGTTGGAGAGAGAGAGAGAGAGTGAGAGAGAGAGAGAGAGAGAGAGAGAGTTTTGCACAGCTTGTCCATCTCGTTAGTCCTGTGCCAGCTCCAGCATGCGTGTCTTCCTCTCTGCTGTTTGGTGGCTTTGTGTCTGAATGCAACGCCTCGCTCTGATCTCCAGCATCTTCTTCTTCTTCTTCTTCTTCTTCTTCATCTAGCAGCTCGTTCAGCACCGCACCGAGAGCACGCAGGTACGATGGGATGTTTTTGTTCACATGTGCAGACAGTTTAAACAATCAGAAGAAAGAAAGGAGAATTATTTCTTTGCTCCCCCCCTCCCCTCTGCTTTGTAAAAAAGTGTGTGATCTGTAAGCGTGTCCGTGTTAGAGAGGTCACCGTGGTTCACTCTGGTGTTGTGAAGGGCACAAATCTCACCTTGCGAGAGACGGAGAGAGAGAGAGAGAGAGAGAGAGGCTGCCACGAGGAGCTGGCTCGTCTCCTCTCGACCGGTTCTCCCATTTTGACATTGGAAGCTGACCTTCTGTGTTTTCTTGCTTGTGCGATGCCTCCGTCCTCATCACACATTAGCACAGACACAGTGCCCTAAATCTCCCTGATCATTTACTTCACCGTGAGGCTGTTATCGCTATAGGATCAATAGGAATCCAATTACTCAAGTAGGTCAGGAAGTAAAGGAGGCGGGGAGGGGGTTACTAAGTAGAACAGGTTGATTGGTTTCTTTGCAGGCAGGTGAAGGGTTTAAAATGTTTGTGTGACAAACTTGAATGTTTCAGGGATTGAAGTCCTCACAGGTCTAGAGGGCACGCAGCTCGGGTCAGACAACATGGCACGGTCTTTAAATCAGTGACGTGTGCAAAGGCGTCGGTTTCAGTCTGCTCGCCTCAGGGAGGAGGTGGAGTGACAGGACAAAGGATTTTAATCGTAATATATATATATATATATATATATATATATATATATATATATATTTTTTTTTTTTTTTTTTTTTTTTTTTAATGAATAAAATCGTAATGCTGAAGCAGAGATTTATCTCTTTAGGGCATCGCTGTGTTCTGGGAATGTTTATTTTTTATTGTTTTTATTGTTTTTGTCCAGAGTCAGCTGGTGATATTGCACAAAAAGTAACTAAACGGTTGCGTAACAGTTGGGAAGGGGGTTTTCTTTCCTTCTTTTTTCAAACAACATAGTGTTTTTTTGCATGTGAGTGTGTGGGTTAAATCCATAACAGTGACTATTTATCTGTGAGGACATACTTTATTTACTAATAGGACTTATTGACACAACATGTAGATATGAATGGAGGGCTAAGACTGCATTGAGGTAGGAACAAATCCCAAAGCAGAAAGATGTGGAAACAAATAAAGAGCCATTAAAACCATCCAAATGTCTTTGATATAACATTTTTATTTTGTATTGATTATTATTTTTTTGGTTCATCTTGGGATCCTTTAATGGGTTCATCATCTTACCTTTTTATTGGATATTAATGGTCGATGTCGAAACAATTCTATAATATTCATATTATTATTATATATTTTATAGTATTTATAAATAATTTGTATTTATTTTTGCCAAATGAATTACAGCACTTCTCATATTGAACATAACTAGTAAATATTCTGTGCATTTCACAAAATAAACTCAATATCATCAGATTTTAAAATAAGGAACCGAATAAAAGAAAATATATTTTTTTCAGTGAAGTTTAAAAGAGAAAGAAGAACACAGAAATCCGTCAGTATGACTTATTGATCATGTCCTCCTCTGTCTTACTGTTGTTGAGCAGGCACTCATTTAACAGAGTTATCAATCTTTAAAGCCCAGCAAGAAAGTAAATAACTATATTTCCGAAACTGTTAAATCATTCCTTTTTAAGTCAAAATCAACTTGTACTCGATAGAAAGTTGATGTCACCAGATTATTTTTTTAATTAAAGTTTTTAATTAAATCAGAGTTACACAGAGGGTGAATTCTAACCCACAATTGTTGGTGGAAGCATCCAAACAAACACTATTATAGTCTAATTTATCAACAAACAGAAGATGCCACTAATATTCTTACAACACGCTCGTCCACAGCGTTGAACAGCTCCGTGTTCTTCTCACTGACAAAAGTTGCTCGCCGGCCGCGCCGCGTTGCAGCGGCCGTGGCTATCTTTAGCCTCGACCTGCATATCTCACTATGTTTAGGCCCTGTTTACACCTCCATCTGTCACCCAAGAGTGGAAGCTATTTCAGTGATTTCACGTGACGTGAGAAGAGCAGGAACATGAAGTGGAAGTGCCGTTCATTACGTCGTAAAAACGCCACCGTGCCACCGGTTTTCGAAGACATTAACAATCCATCTCGACTGTATGGAAATCACTACGTTCTGGAGAAACAAAACAAGATTGAGCATGACGACCGTACATTATATTTGTCTCAAGGGGGGGGGGGGGGGGGGGGGGGGGGGCGTGTTCAGCCCTTGTCCCACGTTTCAGCTTTTGATTGCAGAATGTGGGCCTCCACGCCAGCCCCAGAATAGACCTCGTCAACGCTCGCCGTGTAACGTTGTATCGCGTTCGCAACGCGCGGCCTTCTTGTGTTTTCTCTGGTTTCAGAACATGTCTCTTAACTAGTCTGAGACACGGTTATGGATTGAAGCCAGATCTTAACACATTTGAACTGCTATTTAACCAGATAGTTTACAATATATAATGTTTTATAAGTTGATTAAGTAATCAACTTATAACTATCTATCAATGTAAGGGAGTAAAAGTTTAATATTTACCTTTTGAAATGTAGTAGTTGAACAAAATGGAACTGCTTCATAATCCTGAAGTGGTCTATCTCGTCTCTGCAGCAGCCGGTCTTCATTCTGGAGGGAAAGACCCCAGTCGAGTCCAGCAGGGGGGATGGAGGAGACGGGGAGGCTGGTTCCCTTATCCCCGCCGCCCTGTCTCTGACCCAGGCAGAGATCCCCGGACCCTGGCAGAGCGAGAGCCTGCTGGCCGAGTCCTGGTCCACAATGGGCGACGTGGACCCAGAGGACACCAATAGCCTGGACAGCAACGACGAGGTGGTTCTGGTCCACCTGGAGCGAGAGGAGGCCGAGATGCTCGAGGAGGCGAGGAGAACGGAGGAAGAGGAGGAAGACGACGACGAGCTGCAGACCAGCGCGTTGAGCATTTTAGGAGGGGAGAGGGAGCTGGCGGAGCTCAGTGAGGAGGAGCAGGACCTCCACGCCCCAGAAACTGGGGCGCTCCTGGTGTCAGCGGAGGAGCCTCGCGTGCAGAAGAGGCCTGCAGAGTTCAGGCACGTGGTCCCCCCGATGGCGCTGCCTCTTCTGCCGGTCGTCAAGCTCGATCCCCCCTCCACCACGTCCACCCCGGTCCCTTCCACCATCACCTCCGAAGCCGAGGAGCTTTACTCCACTCAGGGGCTCCAACCTCCATCTATCCTTGACCAGGTGGCGGCGGAGCCTCCGACGTCAGAGAGGCGACTCGAATTCTCACAGGTTGCCCTCTCGGACGTGGAGGAACATTCAGTCCAGTCCTCTGAAGCGGCGGCACCGCAGCCCACTGCTCCCAAGACCCCCAAGACTCCCGAGCCTCTGAGCTCCACCGGGCTGCTGTGTGGAGGCGCCGCTTTGGTCGCCGTACTGGGAGTAGTGGCGTACGGTGCTGTGGCCTACTGCCGAAAGTAGTGCCCTTCAACCCCGAATCTCGCTCGCAACACAGGTTTTCAAATCTATTCCGAATGAAAATATTCCACTTTAATTCTGGATTTTACTCTCTCTCTCTCTCTCTCTCTCTCTCCCCCCCCCCCCCTCTCTCACTCTCTCTCTCGCTCTTTGTATTGTTTTGTGCTACCTCAGCTCATGGCCTTTTTAGTTTTTTCTGTATTCAAGAAAAATCTCCGATCTCCGAGATTGTAAACCCCGGGAATGTAAAATCACGTGAAGGTGTAGAATTTTAAAGAATCCTGAAACTTGAAATGTTTCTTTGTGTGATTGTGTCTCTTATTATTTCAACCAGTAAAAAATAAAACAAAATTAGACACCAATTCCTCTCCCAGCTACATCATGCATGCATATAATAAATTGATATATTTGTGTTTGTTTTAATGCTCCGTCCTGCCGTCTGCTGGCCACTCTGCACCATTTCAGTCCTTTAGCAAACAAAACCAATATCAACCAGAAAGCACAGCAGGAACATTTAACTAACAAGTAATCAATTAAGCAACTTATATTCTGCAAAATCATATATTTAGTTATCTTTTATAGATTCTTTAAAACGTAAAAAAAAATGTAGATAAAGAAAAGGCACCGTCTGAAATACCAAGATAAAATATATGTAATGTACTAGTGCTCCACTGGGATAAAACAATGTTAATGTATCTTACAAATAATAATAATGAAGCAGTCTTTTTTCTTCTTTTTTTTACTTTATGATCTGATCATAACTTTGCGGTCACGCCAGCCTTCAGCCCGATGGACTAATTGTACCTCAGCGGCGTTGTCACTTCTTGATTTTCGTAGAGTGCCAGTAAATAAAGAAGAACAATGGGGTCGACTGTGCTGCGGTCAGCCTGCCGTTCCCACATCGGTGCCAGAATGCACGCAGCTATTGAGTTAAGAAGAGGAAGGAAAGTGCTTCTTTGTTTGGAAAGATAAAGCTGCAGCGGTTCTGACATGAAACATCATCTTTGTGGACACACATGAATCTCTCTCTCTCTCTCTCTCTCTCTCTCTACCATCCCAGCACATAACCACATAATAAACATGGATGTACTGACACCCTCAACATTATAATATGTGTGTAAGAGCAAAAAATGCACCCTGCTAAAGTGTACTAGGTATGGTTGGCTACATCATGTTAAAATGTGAGAGGTGGGTCAAATATACAAAAAGTTATTCTATTTTTTTCAGATTTGATTGTACAATAGAAATTGTATTCATCATTGAAAAGTGATTAAAGAGGATTTTTTATGAGCTCTAAACTTTAAAAATGTGAATACTAAGTGGTGATTTGAAACACTATGTTGAAATGGAGTAGAACAAAACATTCTAGAGTGAAATGGAATAGAATCAAATAGAACACAACAGAACAGAAAACAAAAAGAACAATAGAACATATTCTAGAGAATGTAATAGAATGCAACAGAAAAGGAACAAATAGAATATAATGCATGAGAGGCGGAGTAGAACACAACACAGACAATAGAATGCAATATAACAAATTAAATAGAAGATAACAAAAGCAAATAGAATAGAATAGAAACGAGTAGAACACTGCACAGACAGAGAATAGAACAAACAACAGAACAAATTGGAATATAATTTAAGAGAACAGAATAGATCTCAATAGAAACAATAGAACGCAACATAATTAAATAGATCCCAACTAGGGGATAAAAGAACAGAATGGAAATAGAATAGAACATGAGATAACAGAATAAAACAATAGAACGTAACACAATACAATGAAAGGATACAATATAATTAAATAGAACCCAACAGGGGGATAAAAAAACAGAATGGAAATAGAATAGTACACGAGATAACAGAATAAAACAATAGAACGCGACATAATACAATGAAAAGACACAACCTAATGGAATAGAAACCGGCCACAATAGAATAGAGAGCTGTTTAACCATGAAACAAGGCTACCGTCATGCTTGTTAACCATGTGCACCGTCATATTTAGCTCTGTTAGCATGCTAACATTAGCAAACGAATTAGGTATACTTGTTAACCATGTGCATCATCATATTTAGCTTTGTTAGCATGATAACATTAGCTCAATCATTTGCAGAAAACACAAAGTATAATTGAGACTGATAGTGCATAATGTGTGCATAATGTGTTGCAGATATTTTGTCATAAATACAGTTTTGGAGGAATTAGGCCGGGTGATGGCATCAAGATTCATTAGTGGGAATGTGGGACTCATTAGCTAATGACAGGTATACTGGTTAACCATGTACACCGTCATATTTAGCCCTGTTAGCATGCTAACATTAGCTAATGAGTCCCACAGGTATACTGGTTAACCATGTACACCGTCATATTTAGCTCTGTTAGCATGCTAACATTAGCTAATGAGTCCCACAGGTATACTTGTTAACCATGTGCACCATCATATTTAGCTCTGTTAGCATGCTATCATTAGCTAATAAGTCCCACAGGTATACTTGTTAACCATGTGCACCATCATATTTAGCTTTGTTAGCATGCTCACATTAGCTAATTCATTTGCAGTAAACACAAAGTATAATTGAGACTGATGGGAAGTGCATTATGTGTTGCAGATATTTAGTCATAAATACAGTTTTGGAGGAATTAGGCCGGGTGATGGCAGCAATATTCAAGACTGCACTTGAATTGTGTGGCTTTTATTTAAATCTTGGGATAAAAAAAATAACTAATAAAAGAGTCAAGACTGCACTAGTTTGAGCAGAACTTCAAGTCAATAGTTATTCTGAACCAAAGTTGCGGATCAACTGATATTGCCCAACCTGAAGCCATGTTGTAAGCACCAAAAAATGGGAATAATAACTTACAAAACAGAAAAGAATAAATGGAACTCAAAAAGTAGTCGACAACAATAAAGAAGCATCTCTCATGACCTGTTACACACAAGTAGTAAATTATCTAAGAACACAAGACATAAAACAGTCGAAAGCTACTTCTTTGGAGAGCGAAAGGAGCCGACTCGGGGCGTCCCACGCGATGCAAACACCGGCACACATCTGTCAGGCTCCGGCTGCAGCCCGACAGCTTGTGGTCTCTAATTTATGGAGTTGATTTGGCAGAAGCTTCACGCTGAATGGGGGGAAAGACCGAGCGGGTGAGAGGACGAGGTTTGTGGTTCTTTGTTTTTTTATCAGCATGCTACACAGGCAGGAAACACACGCACACACACATGTGTCCCACTCTCACATGTGTCCCACTCTCACTTGCACACATGCATATTTGCATGCTTCCACACACACACACACACACAATATGATCATTTACTGACACCAAGTTGTTCTTCAAAACTGTTTTAGTGAGTAATGATAATACAACAAATGATGACACAAATCAGACATAACAATGGCCTTTCCATAACCGGTGCATGTCCAACTCTTTGTTTCTACGAGTGTGTTTGCAGCTTAAGCCACCACAGCTCAGCTGAAAGGGGAACTTCGGGTGCACGTCAGTTGATATTTAAAACTCCACACCTGAGATAAATGCACTTCTCAAAAATCCCTGTGTTTATTTGTACAGCAGGGTCGGCTCCGTGGCGAGGGGAAAAAAACACACACAAAAAAACACACACAGACTGAGTTTAACAGCCGATCACCACATTATTAACCATTAACCTTTACAATCATATTTATCTGAAGCTGTGTTTAAGGCGTTCTGGCCAATTGGACATTTAAATGGTGTCCACGCAGCTTTGTATTGAGCGTGTCTCTAGGATTTGATGATATTCTGTTTTTAAAAATGATTTGTAGGTGAAAAAAACTTTAAAAACTTTAAACCTCTGATGATAACGGTGATAAAAACGATTACTTGGTAAATGATGTCCCTGAAATGAGTGGCACAAAAAAAGTGTAATAAAGAAATAAAAAAGTAAAGAAGAGGAACAAAGTTTGTTGTCTTGTTTTTTTAACGATCTGAGAGTACTCGTGTTGCTTTGAGAGGGACGCGAATGCCCGTTAATTCAAACCACTTTTCTTTTTGTGCAATAATCATTTTATTTTTTTCCAAAAATAAACTTTTTAATATTTCAAATAAAAATCAAAAAAAAGATTAAATTATAATGAAAAACGTTATATTATGGGATACATTTGGAATTTAAATTAAATTGGAACGTTAATCAAATATTAACAATTTTGTATTGCGTTGACCTGTGATAAATGTCGTTTGATTTATTGTAATTTAATGGTTACACATCCAGTGTGTGTTTCTTAACAGAGCCCCACCACAGGCTCACTCTTCATGCAAATATTCCTTCGTTCGCTTCGGTTTATTACCAGAAAACAAAAGATCACACAGAAGCATTACCCGCAATTCTACAGGATCCAATTTCCAATTTACGGTAAAGCGTATTACTGAACAGCACGTATTACAGATTTGTATGTTAGATACATATCTCGCCCGGTATGCAAATACCTCAGGTCAGGCTAATAATTGGTGGTATTCCTGGCCAAGTGGTGCAATAAAAGATGTTTTTGTTGATCGTAGATTGTGATCTCCACAACGAGAGGTGTGATGCTCAGATGTCTGTCTGCTCTCTGCTTTAAAAAAAAAAAAAAAAGAAGAAGTGTACGGCTGCAGTACATCGTGACGTTAACACAATTAAATTGACCGGCCTCTCTACCTGTTCGCGAATGGTGAACAGGTATTGGAGGTCTGCAACATATATATACCTGTCCACATACTGTACACCTGCACTAGTGCGTCAGCGATCACCTCTTGGGACTGAAATGGCATCAACTGAGGGAAACTCTCAGACGTTCAAGATGGTGAGTTTTAAAGATGCTGTACACATTTTAATTGGTCTCATGAAGTTTCATCCTTTCGTGCGCTTAATTTCTGTACTTATTAAAAAGGGAAAAGTACAGATTTTTTGTGGGGGAAATTAAGGTGTTCTAACTATTTTAGATGTCTTTGGACAACGACATCAACCAACACTTCCAGGATGCAATTGATGTGATTCAACAGCATTCAAGTAATTCATACTACGATTCAGGTACAGTAAAATACAAAAAAATACTTACTATGAAACTTGTGCTATATTTATTTCATACTTATTCAACTTTCAAAGCATGATTTTATGCTGTAACTTCTACAATCTTCCTCTCTAATATTTTTATTTTTTATTTTGGTAATTTCAGAGTACACCTATTATGAGACTCTGGGTACCCAGCAGCCGTCGTCATTGCATTGTCAGATCTCCTGCTGCCTCGTCACACACCCGTCTGATGTTCCAGCTCCAGCATGTAACTGGAACGACATGTCTGTAAGTGGAGCCAAAGAAATATGCATTTTTAAATCAGGGGAAGTTAGAAAAATATGTTTATTTTATTTTTAAAAAAATTGTAAATGCCATTCAAATGTGTTTTTCTTTCAGCAGCAGTCTTGGCCTCAGGTCATCCCCGATGTCTCGTCGGGTCACTCTGTGCAAAATGAATCGCCCCATTTCTACTCGGTCTTACCGCCACCGAGGAACAGCAAAGGTGAGCAGCTGATGGTCTTAATGCACGGCAATTAATGGCAATTTAACCACATTAGCAATTCTCCGCGTGTGACTAAAACAAAATCCATCTCCTCAGGTCGCAAGAAGCTCCGACTTTATGAGTACCTCCACGAGGCCCTGAACAACCCCAACATGGGCGACTCAATCCAGTGGACAGACAACGGCAGCGGCACCTTCCACTTCATCTCCAAGAACAAGGAGAAGCTGGCCGAGTGCTGGGGCCAACGCAAGGGCAACCGCAAGACCATGACCTATCAGAAGATGGCGAGGGCCCTGAGGAACTACAGCCGCACCGGTGAGATCATCAAGGTGCGCCGTAAACTCACTTACCAGTTCAACCCAGAGATCCTGCACAGGCTGGGCTCCGCGCAGGTGTCCGTGGCGCCGCACTGCCGGCCGGCACAGGAGGAGGGCCACGCCCGGCAGCAGAGCCCGGCCGAGCAGAGCTCCTGCGGCTCGGCGGACTGGCGCAGCTGGTACGGACACTACCAGCTGCAGGAAGACTACGACCTGGCCTCCAGCTTCACGCAGCACAGCGCAGCCAAGCTCTGAGCTGGAGGACGGTTTTAAAAACCTTTTTAAAGTCTGAAAAAAGGTTTACAAAGACTCTCAAACCTTTTCCGGGGCCACTTTCAGTCCCTATTTAGAGTGTTCATTTGTAAATACTCTTTTATTATTATTTTTTGTATCCAAAGATTTAAATAAAAGCCACACAATTCCAACAAAAAAATAGTTACATTTGTCTTGCAGCTCATGCCAGTATTTGTTTTTACAGACTTAACAGGTTGACCTCACCTGTCAGCACATTTAATGAAGCACTAATCAAGAGTCTGGACTTATATTATTATTACATGTCATAGTTTAAATATTTGGGTCACAAAAAGAAACATAATCTGTAGTTTCGTACACCGCCAGTCAAATGTGTTGCTTTAAATGCATTTGTAAAACTACAAAATATGAATGAGAAAATGGTTTCTTTGAAAGCAACTAGATTTAAATGAAAACTCCCCCTATTTAAAACTTAAAACAAAGACAATTTATACATCTTTAATTAACTAAATACAGTCACATTTGACATGCAGCTGGCACACAGTGACGTATATTGTGGATTTAAAAAGGTGGACATTTCCAGTCAGCACACCTACATTTAATAAGCCACAAATTAACAGATATTTAAGCCACTTAATAGGATGTAGATATTAGTCTGAATAATTAAATAATATCTTTTAAAGAAACAATTTTCAGGTGTAAAAAAAAATCAATCCTAACCATGTCCCTCTTTTTTTGACTCTATGTTGTGTACAAGACACTGGAAAAGATAATAAAATTATTTTATAACATTAAAAACAATTTTCCTTTCAAAGGCTCTTGTTGTTACAAAAAGCACTGAGTAATCAGCATTATGTGTGATGACGTGTACATATTGATTATTTTCTTTTCTAAAACAAATGTTTTTGTAGACTTATTTATTGTTTATTAATAAAGATGTGTTATTAATATCATTCATTTGTGTACTGAACTTGTCATTTTTTGTCAACATTTGTTGGAGTCTGTTGAATACCAAATAAATTGATCTCCGTAGCCTCACTCGTGTGTTTGTTTACTGACTTTACAACAACAGAAGCTCTCGTCTTTTGTCACAAGAAGAGAAAACACCGACATTATCACCGCCATGAAAGATATGGCTGCGTATTGCAACAAGAAAAAAATTAAAACACATCCTGTGAGGAAAAATATGGCAGCAAGTGTGTTTTTCCCTAAAAAGAAAAGCATTGTGTGCCTCCGGGCCAGGTCTTATCTGCTTCAGCGGGGAGGATGTGGTCAGTGCTGGGAGGCTTTGTTGATGGGTTGACTGGTGCTGGTGTCGGGGCTTTGTGGGATGGTGGTCATTGTTCCTGTGAGCCTTTGGGTAGAAAACGTCTGCTGTAATTCACGAAGCCCCCGTCCTGTAGAGGCTATAAAACTAGTCCGGGCACTTGAGCGTCTCAAACTCACTTTTGTGAAATTCTCCCAAACTGCGAGGACCGTACACCCGCATCACACCCGAGCCTCGTCGGTCATGGTAAACAGAATTTACTCGCAATATATCTGCACTGTTTGTTGGCTAAATTTCTACATAATTATTTCCATCTTTTATCAGAATTCTTTCCAGGAGACTCAATCTGATTTGGAGGTGATCTTAGAGTTCCTAGAGGAGTACTACAGACAGCACACCGGAGGAAATGGTAAGAGTGAACGAATGGGAAATTAAAAATTATAATACTTAAAAAGGCTAACGCGTTTGTCAATTTTTTTTTTTTTTTTTTTGCTCTTCGCAGTGGACAAGATGTACTGGACTGCAGTCGAGCCCGGAGATGACGGGAGTGCACCTGTGGACGAAGGATGGTGCGAGCAGCGCTGGACGGGCAGTGAGCCGGCTGTAGGCATTAAAACACACTAGACACTTGTACACCACGTGTAGTCAAATGAGCACAAATAACCGAGCCTTTAAAGCTGTGTTTCCTTCATCAAAGACCAGCAAACCTGAGCTTGAGCCTTTGCTGGCACACGACGCCCCCCCAGCCCTCTGCCAGAAAACAACAACAACGACAACAACACCATTGTGTGAGCGTGGGTCACTGACAAACTTTGTATCCACAAGACAACCAACAAAACACAGAGCGGGGAGTGGTGAGTTCTCCATTTTTTTGTTTTGGTGACTAGATACTGTTATTGCCCTGGTTGCTATGTGGGGGGGATGGGGGGGGGGGGGGGGGGAACAATACCAAGAGAGCAAATAAGAGACTTTCCCTTTACCGTAAAGAAAACAATGGAGCTTGCAATTGCTGTTTTTTTTTATCAGACAACCGCAGGGTTTACAGCTTAACCCTTTCCACTAAATGCGATACATCAGCGAAGAGATTGTCTGGGAATTATTAACTGTAACCATGCACAAAGTGTTTTGGCGAGGCCCAGCTGCATGCGATATTCCCCATATTTCCTCTTTTCAAGTGCAATCATTCAACATTGCCGCGTCCCGTTTCGCTCCACGGTTGCAGGTGGCAAGGTGCGCCTCTTTCACTTTCTGTTTGAGGTGTTGGAGGATGCCAACATGGCCCACTGCGTGTCCTGGGTGCCGGAGGCGGCCGCCGGCGTCTTCCGCTTCTCCTCCACGAACAAGGACCAGGTGGCGGTGCTGTGGGGTCAGAGAAAGGGCAACAAGAGGCCCATGACTTACCAGAAGATGTCGCGCGCCCTCAGGAACTATGGCCGGTCCGGAGAGATCTTCAAGGTGAAGAAGAAGCTCACCTACCAGTTCAGCCGAGAGACACTGACGCGACTGCGGAAGTGTGAACGGGGAGATTTGTGAGGCGGACTGGATTTATGTGCTTCTTTTTTCTTTTACTCTGAGAAACTTTGACTTTCGACAATGTCTGTGACAAATGCACAAGTCAGTTAGTACATTGAGTTTGGGGTGTAAATAATAATAAAAAACATACTATACATCTTAAAGTGTTTTATTGTATTCATTTTATTGTTTTTTTTATTTTAGGGACAATGAGCGTTGCAGCAGAAATATCAAAGGCTCAGACACAATAAACAAATATTATTACAAATAAATAAACATTAAATAGAGTAAAAGTTATCATGAAAAATTCATCCATTTTCCAACCAGACATGTTTATTTTTTAAATGCTGGCCAACCAATAACATAACACACATTCCCCATTGACGCTTTCCACTGAAACTAGAATACCATCTCTCCCCTGAGACAACATGCAGCAGCCTCATGCGCCTCTTCACCTGTCGACAAGTGTGTTTTCCTTCATGCTTTTACTGGCTGTTGGGAACCAGAGGGTGTCAGTGTCGTCCATCTCAAAGCCTCTCGGCCTCTCCTTTTTCCTTCCCCCCCCCCCCTCATGTGGTGTGACCTCATGGCTAAATCGCCCCCCCTGTGATGCGGACCTTTCGGTCGTCCCGGGCGATACCAAATGGTTTTGTGCTGTTTGCAGCCGACCCACATGACACTTCCCTAAGCCCAGTATTTACTGCTGGAGCCCACGGCCGGGTTATAAATGGGCTAACTGAGCCGTGGGTGTCTGTTACCAAGAAAGGCCACATACTCCGAACTGAATTATGAAAACAGTCGTTTAAGGACTGTTCTCAATTGAACGCTTCCACATCACATGATATGTGTCGACTTGCGGTATGCATAGCATTTAGAAGTGAGGCTAATTTGAGACAATAAAAGCTGCATTCCTATGTGCGCGGACAGTATAGCCCCTAAAATAGAGCTGGGCTCGACTGTCCTGTTGGCTTGTCTGAAGAGTTTAATTGCGCGTGTTTTAAGTGCACGTCCCATGTTGAGACTATTAACGCGCTCGAGTGGTGATGGATTCTCTGAAGCCGCTCGCTGCCTTCTACACGTGGAGAAAGCTTCAGCTTTTTTTCCGTGGCTCGTAAATTCCGTCTTCTCGTTTTTAATCTTTGTGACCTTTTTTTTACGATCGGAGACCACACCTGATTTATCGCTCGCTATTGTCGTGCTAACAAGGGAAATTATGACCAAAGCAGCCACATCATGTGACATAATTCACAATGAAACCCTCATTTCATGCCAGATGCCCACATGTCAAATGTCAAGGCGGTCTAAGAATAGGCCGTATTACCGCCGCCCCATGGCATCTCCCCGCGTATTTATTTGCCAGTTCGGAAAGCTGTTCTTGGACACCATTGCTCCCGGATTAAACTGATACCTGCATCAAGTCGCCGCATGTCATCCTAGACTTTTTCTTTTGTAATAAAGCCACAGAGTCTCTGAATATGTTGCATATCCTCTGGGATTGATGGAGAGTATTACATCAGCCTCAGAACTGCATGTGACAATGACAACACCTCTCTCTTTTTATACCTCCTTGTACACCCACTTGCAATAGTGCATTAAGGATACCTGATCCCGGGGCGGAAATATGGAAGTAATGATAACATATCTAGTCTTGAAATTAATAATTTGAGTGGAGACAACCAACTCTCAAACAGTCAAAATGTTCCTTTAAGTCTTTTGTAATTTCACAAGAATGAAAAATCTGTCCTCTAAGGAAATTAAGTCGCCTCGCTTCAACTACGAAACCAATATATTGACCTTAAATCCAATAATCTCGTACAAATTAAATTACATAATTGGGATGTCACATGATCTTTACATTACACGAAGGCTGACAACGATGCAGTGACCACTATAGAGAGGAGGAGCATGCCACCTCTCTATATAAGGCCTGAAAGCCTGTCCCTCCTGGATCTGTCACTGGTCCTCCTCTCTGCCCCCCCACTGAGATTTCCGAACCGTATCCACGCTCGCTCCTCATCTCCCATCACTCTGGTCCGAGGGCTCCCGTCGTCTCTCTCTCCCTCCCGGACGAGAGGGCTACCGCGCTTTACCTGTCCACCCGTTGAGTCGCATTACTCCGAAGGCGCCTCCACCTGCACCTTTTGACCCTTTATATTTTCTTGGGACGCGGCTCGAGATGCCAGAGCCCACAAAGAAAGGTAGGAGTTGTTGCCTCCAGCATCTAAAATAAGCCTTCTGCAGGTTTTAGTTCATGTGACAGCAAAAACACACACGTTTTTTTATGATTTGCTTGTTTTGTATCTACTGTCATTGTTGAAGGGAAGTTAGGTGACTCCATCACTTTCATAGGAATCCTCAAAGTGACTTTGACAGTGGTTGTTGTATTACTGATGCATGCACGTTTCTACCGTCGCGGGGAACAAGAGGAGAGTTGAGGTTTCTATCGGCGGTCCTACCGGCTCGCTCTGTGTGATCCAGCCGGAGAAAGACCCGGTGATGAAGCGCAGCGTGGGAATGTCAATGAGCGCCGGTGCCTGACGCGAGCAGGGACCTGTGAAGGATGATGCAACTGGAGCGAGTGCCGGGCTGTATGAGGATGAATAATAACCCGATTGTGTTTGTCTTTCTCCCGTCCGCTCTCTCGCACACCACAACGCCACTCATCTGCACCATGATGTCCATCAACATTCCTTTTAAATCCCCTCTTGTCCGTCATTACCATATGGTATTACTCCCACCCTCCCCCATTAGCCCGGCTCTTTTGGGGGTCCGCCACGGACCCAGACATGCCCATGTAGAGGGAATGGGACATTTCGTTTGGATCTTTGGAAGCCTTCCTGATGAGAGATGATACACGTTCTTAATAAACTTGTTATCCTCCCGGGGGGGCGATGATCTGTCTGAGGTTGTTTCTGACACCTCAGGTATTATTTGCACATAGACACTAACTCCTGAAAGAGGGATCCTTCTTCTGTTGCTCTTTCTGAAGTTGCTACCTTTGTTTTTCCCGTGTTTAAGTTTTTCTTTATCAGAACCAAATGGATAGAGGGTGTTTCTATTCAGTATAGATTGTAACACCTGTGATTTTGTGCTATATAAATTCAATTGGCTTGAACTGCCTTTTGGACAGTGGGCATTGGGTTCATATTTTACTGGCATTGGCACATTTGGGGAGATTACAACTCTTAAGAATCAGCTGCAAGCGCCAGAATCTCACATCTAAATCTTATCCTGGTGTCTTATTGGGGAAAGAATGAGAGGACGTTCCCAACAGCCAGAGGAAGCCAAGATCCTGAAATAATGTGAAGCTCAACTTGGCCTTCATCTTGACGCACCATTGTACTGTGGACAGTTGTCCCCACAATGTTCATCCACAGCCATAAACATCCCTGATCCCCCTCAGAGACAAAGCTGAGGGGAAATAGAGGCAGCAGATTCCAGTCGGCCACAAATACTACCCATAAATAGCTGCATAGCCAAGAGCAGCAGATAAATGAGAGTAGAAAAGTATTGTTCTTTAAATGAGTCTGAACAGCTGAAGAGGAGGAGGCCAGCGCTGTTGTTTTAGACACCCCTTCAAAAAGTCCAAACCAGAGATGACGGACTGGCTGGGTCACCCGCAGATCTCTCGGGACCAGGATTCTTGTCCCTGGAATAGTTCAGAATGAGCGCACTTTTAATCCCCGTCCCTTGTTCCCTGCCATCTCCCCTCCACAGCCGCCAAAACCCCTCCTCCCCTTCCTGTGCCACGCACCAAAACAGACATCGCCCTGCCCCCCTTCGGTTCAGGTTGGATCGCTCAGAGGTCAGACACCTCCCCATTAAACTTCTGACCCCAGAGGCCTTACGACTCCTCGGCTGCCACTCACTTCAGGGTTTCAGTCCTGAACAAGCCCTTGTCTTCACCTCAAGATATTTACTGTCCCTGCGGTTCATCACTCTCCCTGGGCTCTGTCTTTACCGTGCTTTGTGTTACATAGCACCACCAACCCATGCTAAGATACGGAGGGAAAGCCTGTCAGTAGCTAATTGATCTCTTGGGACTTCTTGTACAGTGCTCGTCTCTTAAGTCTTTCTTAAGTTTCAAAGAAGCTCCTCTTGTCCAACCGGTGTTACAGTAAACCCCACAACCACAGCGAGGGTAAACAGTATAATTAATGTTAGTGTATTAAAGCAACAAAGGTCATTATTTGGAGAAACGAAGCTGCCGACAGTCTGCATGAGCCCTTCTGTCTGCACGCCAGCAGGGGCAACAGCTGCAAATACCTGCAGCCCATGTCAGCTGCACTGGGAGTCCTCAGAGGTGAAACAAAAACCTTTCTCCGCTCTCATTATCCCAATGGAGACGAGACAGAGAGCGAGGCCCCATTCTCGGGTGCGTGATGCGACCCTGCAGGATTGTGGCCCGCTGGCCAGCGATGCATTGTTTTGAAGTGAGGTGGGGGGGGGAGCGCGGCTAATTTTGACAAGGAATGCTCAGAGGGAATCGTTACCAGTGGCAACGATACTAGACGCTAATAATAATGATAATATGGGAGGAAAATGTTAAAAATGGTGCATAGTCAGTGGACATACATGAATATGGGGTTGGGTTACAGTGTTCATGGACTGGGTGCAAACAGCTGCGAGTGAGAAACTGAGACTGCCTATGAAGGTTTTTTTTAAAGCATAAGATTTAAGTTTTTATCCAAAAGATTTTTGGATTTGTTATTTAATAAACTGGTATTGTCCAGAGTTTTTTGGGGGATAAAGTGGGACACATAATGTCAAGGATAATGGGTTTGATTATTTCAATTTCATTCCTTTCTGTTTTTTGGAAATGTGCCTTAAGATCCTTTCGGCCTGGACATACAAAATAATTACCAAACGTTTGCTCACCTCGGATGGATGCCTCACCTCAGTGATCCTGAGTAGTCGAGCGAGTCTCTGAGGTCCTCCTCTCGTTTTGACAACCGTGTACTGAGCTCATTTAGCTTGATTTTTGATTTTTGGCTACGTAACATAAGTTACAAATGAACTCAACATTGCCTTGGGACCTGAAACACTAGTCTTCTGGTTGAAAGTCCTGCGTTTGTGCATCATCACATTCCCAGAGTGTGATTTTTCTGACCGTCCAATAACGATGCCGATGGGTTTGTAGTTACTTGAAAAGCTCCGGTGAGTCTCATGCAGACGCTTTCAGGGAGCCATTGTGCGTTGACATCAGACGCCGAGGGGCGTGACAAAGCATCGGTATTTGACGCCATGTGCATGAGAACAAGCCGGTACTGGAGAACCTCTGGTGGCTCTGTGCTCCACTAACCCACTATAAACAAAGAGATGCATGCCGAGCATGTATGGATCCTCTGATTTGGCCTCGCATTGAGTCCTGTTACAGGTTTTGAACCTACTATCCAAACATGTTTTTGTCGCTACCCCCCACACCATTAGTTTCATAAGTCCGGACGAGGCAGAGGGCAAACAAACGAGGTGTCATGTGGGCCTCTTTCATAATCAGTTAAGACAACGTGGTGTCGAAGCATGTGGAGCCAGTCATCCGGGAGGAGGATGATTCGGCTCGGCGGTGAATGCGTATCAATAAAATAAGTCAATGTGCGCCAACGGAGAGACATTCCTAAGTGATTAAGTCACGCAGCGAGACATCTCGTTATCACGTTTGACAGTGATGTGTTTCGTTTTTTCTTGCTTTTTTCTTTCAGACGAGATGCCAAACGGCCAGCCAGCAGGTGAGTGGACGGCGATAGACACCTAATCTCCCCGTGTCCCCTCACAGTGTAGCAGATTGTAGCTGCACAAAGTACAGTATGCACAACAACAGACGTGCATTTATCAAAAGAAGGGTAGAAGAAACGGGAAACCAAGAGAACACCTCTGTGTACACACATTAAACACCGACCTTCGTTTGCACCAAGATGTCCCACATCTACACGCGTAGCGTAATAAGCGAAGCTCGGAAATTAGCCTGAATGTGCAAACACAGTCGCATAGGAGTGTAAATGTGCAGCCAATAGTCGGCAGTAAGGACACGCTGCTCCAGAGCGATCTGAGGTGAACGACCAAGCTGTCTGACATTCCACGCGTCAGCCCGCTGATCCCTCTCTGTTGATTCAGCTGCCGTCCCCCGGCCACCCCATGTGAGCAAGGTGCCGGCATGCAACTGGCTTTTTGCCCGCCGCTGAGGTTTGACCTTGGAGCCGCAGCATCTTGAGGCTCCAATGGATTTGTGAAATAATACGTTATTTAAGATTGTCAGTCAAATCTTCGCTAAAACACAAAAAAAGTTGCATTTGTGAATCCAAAACCGGCTAAAAAGACACTGCGTGGACATCTTTGGAGTCACCAAGCTAACATGTCCGGGATCAGATCAAATTGATCATATCCCTCCATCAAACTCCTGATAAGGAGAACGAGCTGACCCGAGCATTACTGGGATTAGTAACTGTGACGTCATTCATTAGGCAAACATGTTACTGAAGAAATCCCACTGCTGTAACACTGGTTTATGGCCAAACACAGGTCACAACATGTGTAACAACACATGAACATATACATGTCGGCTTTATGTGCATTTCATTATCCGAAGAGACCTTTTTTTTTTTTAGTGCAATCCTTTTCTCGCCAATACATGCCGGCCTTGTCTCAAATAGATTATGAAAACAGTTATAAAATGTATATAAATGCTACCTGATGATGCATGCCACTTCCAATGGGTGTTGTGGTCGATGGAGGTATAAAGTATCATTCTGTGTTTTAACGTGATTTCAATTGTGAACCTCACATTTGCAGGATAATCCTAATCCTGAAATGAACAGCACCTTTTCTATATTTACAAGCAGGAAAAGGGTATCACAATTTGTTGTTTTCCTGTGTGAGAATGTTGAGAAAAGAAATGTGATTTATTGCGATTAAGTGGTGATTTGTGTAAATGTGAGTTGGTACACCTATGTGTGTTTTTTATGTGTTTGTTTTGGTGTGTATGTTTGACTGAGAGAGGCATTGCAGATGCTGAAGCTTTTGTGCTCATAAAAAGCAGCTGTTCCATCCACCACTATATTTGTCACATGCTCAGAAAGTGTTGCCCCAGACAGTAACGGTGCCCTGCCCCTACCTGAGATTTCCCTGGAGATTTCTCCACCCCCAGGTGGGTAAACCTGACACCCTACTGCCCCCCCCCCCTCCAGAGTTCTTTTGCACATCACATTCACATCACGTGTTTTTTTTCGTTTGGTGTGTGCGATCACGTTTTTTTTTTTCTTCGATTAATTCACTCTGAGAGGCCTGAAACTGCACTTTTCTTGCGTAGGTATGTTTATATATATATTTATATATATATAAGTCGATTGGGTTAGCCGTAAGACCACCGCCGCGCTCCCTGTGCACGTATCCACGCGCACGCACTGCTCTACCTGCATTTGCCTCGACGCTTTGGTGTTGACACTGCAACTCGTGCTGTGGCTGTTTTTGAATTGGTGCAACTGTGTGACATACCGAGTTATCAACAAAGGAGGGAGAGAGGGATTGGAGACATTTGATTTCTGGTGACGCTGGTCAAAGGCCAGCTGTCTAAATATAACACAAGCAATCAGATCCTCACATCAATACTGTCAGTAAATCACTCCTTTCTTGATCACTTTACAGTATAAGATATGCGATGACCAGATAGTTGCTCCTCTGGTGCAGCTGATTTTAACAGGAGACACAATCATTTTTGTGCGTTATTAATATATATATATATATACATATATATATATATATATATATATATATATATATATATATATATATATATATATATATATGTTGGACAATGTTAATTGATTTAGTTGAATTTGAATGATTGATTTGGGTTGTTTTTTTCAGCCATATTAGCAGAATGGCTCTGTGGGAGGCGATGTGAGTCGGTCCGTCCACCATGTTGGTCCAACATGTTGGTCCAGACTGAAATATTTCAACAACTATTGGATAGATTTTAATAAAATGTTGTGCAAACATTCATGATGCAAAGAGAATGAGATCCTCTGATCTTTCCTCTTGTGCCAATATAAGGTAAAATCTTTGATTTATGACCAATAATACCAACGAGTTTCCCATCAGCTGTACGTTGGTGCCAATTAGCGTCAACATGCTAACATGCTCAGCACACCGTGCAAAATATACCATCTGAACATCTGCATGTGAGCGGCCTGGCGTTAGCATTTAACTCAAGGAGCAGCTGTGTGTCTAAACCTCACAGAGCCACCAGAATGGATGTAAAATCTACCTTCAATATTCAAACGTCACCAATTAAGATTGTGTCTATCTGGTCATTAGCTATTTATACCCACCTTGTTTGAGCAAGCATTATTTTGCAAGGCTACCGGTGGTTGTGCCAAACGCTTGCTTGGCGCTTTGTCTGCTGTACAGAAGCGGTAGCAGAGGGGAAAGAGCCAGTAGAGACTGATGGGAAGAAACCAGAGGCCACAGAGCCTGAGCCATTACAGGCTCAGGAGTCGAACCCCACAGAGAATGGCTCAAACCAACCACAGCCTGGTGGGGTTGGGGTAAAAGAGCAAGCAGAGTCCGGTAACTCTACTGTAAAAGAAGAGGGCCCTTGCTCCCCCCCACCAACTGGTAAGTATTACTTTTAAAGTTGAATGATTCCCATTTCTCTCTCAAATGCATGGGTAACCCTCTGGCTCTTTTACTGAAAATGCAAAAGAGTCCCGAAAGTCCGACTAGTCATTTCAGTTGCCCACTACATGGTTCAGCAGCATGGCAAAGTGATCCTCAACCTAGATTTACTCTCAGTTGAAAGGTGATACCTTTACTTCCCAGAAAGCATTGGACTTCACTTGGTTGGATCAATTTATAATTTGCTTTTAAAAGAGTGCTCTAATTCCTACATGGCTTTTAATGCATGCAGACATCAAAGAAATAAAATATATATATACTTGCATCTCGGTGCAGCGTCTTGAGTTTTAAAGTAATAGGAACTAATGTATACTAATAAATAAGGACTTGATTAAGTACCTAAGATGGCAAACTGAAGGTGATGCAAATGTGTATAAGGTGAGTCATGAAACGCTCTTATATAATCCGGAAACATGAATTTACAGGCAGAACAAACACCCTATATATAGCGTTCAATACCAACCTGCCGGCTGGTTTTGATTATGTAGTATCTACAGGTAAGTTGGAATTAATTGATTTTGAGAGGGGAAATGCAGCTCAGATGAAAAAAATGAGATTCCTTGAACTTACACAGAATATTTGTGCTTTTGTTGGCTTGGTTTGCGGCATTTTTATTTATTTTTTTTGCAAATATGGGGTTGCATCTGCTGCTTTAAGGTTGACGTTTTTCCGTGTTGTTTTTCTGCACTCCACAGTGAAAGAGAGCTTGTGCTTTAGTTTTGGCCACTTGAAAGGTTTGTAGTTAGGGTCGAAACCATCAGTTTATATTTTGGTCTCCTTCTTCCTGTCCAAGAGCTGCATGTCATGCTCCGTTCAGAATCTTGTTGGCCTGCCAGTCTTGTGTCTTTTTGGCCTGCTAGTGATGGATATGGAGCTTTTTGATAGGTGGGTCTATTTGTCAATCACACCTTTATTGCAGATGATGATGCTGCAACCACTACCCCATCCCCAACAACCCAAGCAGGTTGGTACCCTAACAGCCCTTACTACTTCCTAATTTATACCTCCTCACCTCACCCTTTGAGGACAGTTGCAATCACCTTAACTCAGGCTCAGGTCAACTCCTATCACCTCATGAGTACTTTCTTTGGAGTCATAAGTTATTAGTTTGTTAGTTGGTCCACTATGTTGTGGCAATCTAATAATAGCTAAATTAAGTTTAAAACATCCAACAATTTGTTTTCTGGTGTGTGATGTGCTTTATAGCTTTGCAGGTAATGTTTTAATAATAAATTACAAAAAGACATTGGCTCAAATCTATGCAACAATACATGTTTTTGTTCAGATTTTCATATAAAATCTGTAAATATTCCGATGTTTGTCCGTGCAAAGACATACATTAAGTAAATGTGTGATTTTTTTTACATGCAAAATAATCCTACAAGCATATCAACCTTTATTTACTCATCTGGAATAAAGGTATAGATGTGGAAATTATATTTTGACATGTATATTTCATACATACAAAATACATAGAGGGTCGCTAAATGTGTAAATCAGTACACATGCACATTCAACAGTACAGGGAACTTTTTAATATGTTCCAGAACATTGCTATAATTTTTTTTGTTATAAATATTGTGCAACTTTCTGAATTAAAATCCAAATTTACAGCCTATCATTGAATTGAGCTCTGGTTTTTTGCTGGGAAAATAGATCATGCTAACAAATAGCTAATGTTACGTTTTAAACTTTTCTGGGAATTGACCTTCACTTTTGGGAAGTTGTCATGTCGTCCATTGACTACTAAACACACACACATTCATTTTAAATAAGACGACTTAGAGTTGGGAAATGGCACCTTTGAGGGAGTTACGCTAACTTTCCCTCTGCGTTTCCCGTTAGCTAGCTAACGTTAGTCTTCACGCTAAGCTAGGCTTGATACTGTGGTACCATTGTAACTTTACTTAACCTACAAACATTGGTAAGACGGCAAATAAGTTCATCTACCAACAAGTATTCTAAATGATCATGTCTATCTATATTTTACTTATAGTTTATGTCACCAGCTGGGACTCAGAGAATATTCTGGATGTTAAACATTAAAGCTTGATGATGCTGCTGTGTGGTGGGGAAATTAACCACTATAAATCACATTTGTTTTGTCTTGTAAATCCAAAACATACTAAATAAAAACAACTTCTGATGAAATATGCAGTTCTGTTTGGTTTGGCCATCTCGTATTTTCTCACTGTGTTATTGTGAGTACTCCCAAAGGTTTATTTTAATTTGACAAGACAAAAGGCTTCAAGGATGAGGGATATGTGATTGAGTTAACTTCCAAGTGAAAAAGCACACAGTTGCTTCTCAGAGCTTTTTAATGGAAAACATTCAGCTGCTGGTTAGACACAATATTCATCAAACCGTCTACAATAGATGAGTTTATCCTCATTCATTTAATTAATCATGACTGTGCTTTTTTTCACAGAGGATGCCAATTCACCAAAGAAACTCTCAATTGAGCTGCCTAGTAAGATCCCTCTGTTAAATACCACTATTTTAGTGCCTCTGAAACCAGTAGCCGACTCCAAATCAGATTACCCACTGTCTGAACGAAGGATAAATGTTCGAGACATGTTTATTTTTGGACATCTTGTGTGTCTGAAAGTAAGCTTTTCAATATAAGAAAGTGAACATAGTCAAAGTTTCTCCGCTAACATTTTAACATACACATTCTTTTTTATAATTTGACTTCTGGTGTGTTTCATGATCATGTTTTGTTTTGAATTCTGGTCATATAATAAGATTTTTTTTTTGCTTGCAAATCTGTAATTGCTTTTTGGTTTTTCTTTTGATGAGTGTGTGCTTGCTTCAGTGAACTTTACAGTAATATTCCTTACAATATGCTGTAAATGTCTCTCTGTCTTTGTTTAGATGATAGCGTGCCAGCCATGGGGAGAAAAGACTCAGGTAATAAAGTGTTAGCCAAATGGAAATTTCATACACTCCAAGAGGAAGATCGGCATCACGAACTTGAGATTGTGCCTCAACCATTTTCCTTTTTTCCGTCACAGCTGGTCAAAGGGAAGCTTGCTAGCAGTTTAGCATAAACCAGGTTAATGTGTCCGAACTATCGTCTGTGCAACATGAAAACGATTGTTTTCCTGAAATGTCATACCCCAAAACGTTTGTGTGCCCTCACTGCATGTGAGACACGATGGGGCTTTTGTCAATGGTGAACTTACATAACTTACATATTCAGACCATTACTCCCATTACAGAGAAGACTGCAGCGTCAGGAAGATGTTACAACATCTTTCATATTTAGCTGAAAATGTCCCTTAAATGTGGCCAGTTATGCTTATCGGACACCCTTTCTGCGTTTCATATTGTCTGTTTCATGCTTTCCATGTTGCAAAGAGCTTACATTTTGAATGACAAGTGATGGCTGAAAGTGAGAAAATATGTCTGTCTGTCTGTGTAACTCTCCTCTGGTAAGACTAAAACTTTCAGATCAAAAGTGAAAGGTGGGTCTATGAATCCCTGGAACTGTACTGCTTTCATTTTTCCTTGCACAATGATGTTGGCGAGCATTGTTGTCATGCATGTGTTTCTCCTGACCGACCAGTGTGGTCACTGGGAGATGGCCAGGCACCAGAAGAACTGGACAAGCCCATTGACAGCCCACCACAGTCCACCCTGATGGTAGAGAGTCCCCAGAGTGCTGTCATCCCTGTGGGTGAGTATGAGAAGAGGTAACAAGATTGGTACGAGGGTGATACATTGATTTCTCTACGCCTTAAAGAAATAGTTACTCACTTTGAGAACTTCGCTTATTTGCTTTCTTGCCAAGACTTAGATGGCAAGACCAATGCCACTGTCATACCTTCTGATTAAATATCAAGCAAGACATAAATGCATATCTTGTAACCATTTTCTCTTTGTTTACAGTCTTTATGCTAAGCTAAGTTAACCGGCTACCGGCTCTATCTTCTACCATTATCATCATAAAAAAGGACAGCCATGAGATTTGATCTCTGCAAAAAAACACACATTGCATAAAATATTGAACTATACTTCCCAGAGGGCCACTAGCCTCGGCATCAACATTTCTAAATAAATGTCACAATAAAGATGTATTATGACAGCGTAGGGCCCTCATAGTTTTATGTTTTATTAAACTTTCAGTGGGACATTTATGGTTTATCGATTGGATTGTTGGACCTTTTTTTTTCCTGCGACTAAAGGTGGAGACATCACCTTTGTCGCCAAGGTGGAGGCCAAAGATCTCCTCCGCAAACCCACAGTCAAGTGGTTTAAAGGCAAATGGATGGATCTGGCTAGCAAGACAGGAAAGCACTTACAGCTGAAAGAAACCTTCGACCGGTTGACCAAGGTACCGTTCGCCTTTGCCGGCTCCTACGTGAGCGCCGCCTCACAGCATAGCGCCGGTAAACCAATTCTTGTATATCACTCCCCGGCAGATGCACACATTTGAGATGCACATCATCAAGGCCAAAGACAACTACGCTGGAAACTACAGGTGTGAAGTCACCTACAAGGACAAGTTTGACAGCTGTTCCTTTGACTTGGAAGTTAAAGGTGTGTCAAGGCGTCGAGGAGCATTACTACATTCTGATGTGTTCACAAAATACAGCCGAGCATTATGTGTTGTCACTTTCTTACAGAAGCTGAACAGGGCTCACAGAATATTGATATTCGATCAGCTTTCAAAAGAAGGTAACGAAAGAACTGTCAACAGCGGCCGTTATGAATTCAGTATGTCAGTACAGTATTTTTTTCTTTTTTTCAATTCAACTGAACAAACCAAGGTATTTATTGCAAACAAAATAGGATTAATACTAATAAATTATGCTGAAATGTGAAGAACAAGTGCAACACACATTTCAACTTCTAGTAATATTATTGTACCACATTTTAAGTTTGACAAGGCGGTTGTAATAATGTCAATAACCTTTTCTCAAAGGCAATTACAACTCAACCTGCCAACTCAATGTGCAATTGAAGGCCAACCCTTGCTTTTAAAATCTCCCTCCAAACAATGTGTCTGGAAAGCAATGCAAAGCATCCCAGTTGTACAATGTTGCAACACTGGGGCAATATTGCTTGGGACCACTCTTAAAAATGCCTTACACCAAGCACCTTGTTTCAAGCTTTCATCCAGAAATCAAGTGTTTTAGTGTAAGCATTAATCGATGCGTTAGCTTGGCGCTAACGCATCGATTGAGACTTTGCTTTATGTTGCTCTTTTAGCATTGTTTGATAGTTGCTGTAACTGTTTCAACTCTGATCTGTATTAATCTCTCCTTGTTAACAACAGCAGTGAAGGACAAGAGGATGCAGGGGAGCTTGACTTTAGTGGTCTCCTTAAACATAGGTGAGGAATCCAGTCCGGACCCAGACTTTGTCCTTTTCAGTATTTTCTACTTTTTATTGGGCCGCTGTATAAGTGGCGCGTACATTTCTTCAGATGGCACATTATGCTTTACCAGGGGTTTTCAAAGTCCAGGCACTGTGGGCACGTTTAATGGCAAGAAAAAATATTGATAGTGCAACATGAAAAAAGTTAATCTCCAGAAGATTTACGTCAGTCATCTTATTATTCTTTTTCTTTCGTCTACTTGAGAGACAATCATGCATGATCTCAGTTAATAGGGAAAAGTTTGGTTGTTTTTAGCCTATATTTGTTCACATTTTAGGCAACATGGCGCCATTAAAATGATTCTGTATTAGCAATGAGTTCCTGTTTGGCAATAGTCTCATGAATGCACATGAAAATATAACTGGATTATTTTGACACTAAAGAAAATGTAGATTATTTTGACTCTTAATCAAATTCTGGAGTTATAAGGAGCGTCTTTATTGTATGATTTCTAAGCTGAATTATGGACATTTAACTGTTGAGATAATGATATCCCTTAACGTCACTCTTAGTCTATGCGTCTAATATGTGTTGTAGGACTTAGTCGGGGGGGGGGGGGTGCAGATTTTTGTGAGGTGCCCCCCCAGGTTGAAAACCTCTGGTTTGCTAAAGCCACACTGGTGGCTCAGAATAAACACCACGATGCATTTCTCAGATGATAAAGTGCAACGTTTACGTGTGAGTACAAATGGTTCCTGAAGGCGGCGGTGACGCAGTTCACCGGGGGGGAATTATACATTTACTTTGGGCTTGTCTCTCTCTTCTCCCCCTACATATTCAGAAATCAAAGGTTAGTAGACAGAAAAATCGTATAGGTTTTAAAACGCTTAGACCTTACTGCGGGTGAGTACTGTAATCCCGTAGAGTCCCCAGCATGACTTGTAGCTCTAGGAATTGGACGAGCAAGAGTGTTGGCCTCCTGTAGTACGGTAACACTTCATTTGAAGGCAGCATTCCCAACCGCCCCGTCAGCCATCAGTAATGATGGAACTGACCAACGCCACCTTCGCGAGGCAGAGGGCGACCGTTTTCCCATCATTATTGATGTGCTCGTGGGGCCACGGTGAAATGACGCTGTAAAATAGTGTTATCGCTACATTGTCGTTGTTTTTTTGTATTTCAACTTATATAGAGAGATGTGGAGAGATTTACCGACCATGTTTATTTCAGCTTTCTTCACAATTGCCTGAAAATAAACGGATGAGAGGTACAAACATAGAATGGAATGATACCTGACGCTATTCACCTCCGATCTTTCGGACATTTGGGAAAATGTCGACGAAAGAAAGGGCTGACTGAATGTTCTTTACGTACACTAATGAGTCCACTCGCGGCGTGGTTACTAACGAGGATCTCACACACATCTAACATCTTAACAGTCTCTGGAGTGAACACTCAAACCAACAAGGAAAACAAAGGGATGGGCCGGTTTCACGAGAGCAACGTGAAAGACGTTTAAAAAAAATCTGCGTTTAAAGTCTTTGTCGCAGGTTTCCCCCCGATATCCCCGATATCCGTGCACGCTGCATATCACGTGATTACAAACAAAAGCGATCGGCGGTTCAATGAGTTGGATGACAAACAAAAAGCTCTCCTCTATTGATCCGCGTGTGCTTTTGTGTGCTAATTGAATCATTCAACCCTGATAAAAAATATCTCACACTTGCTCTTTTAAGTCTTGTATCCGAACTAAAAGATCCCAACTCAAATTTCCTCCATAATTCCATATCCCATTTAATATTTCTCAATGCATGCAAGAAGCCTTTTTACAATAATTATTGTGGATTCAACGGGCAAAACCTAAATCTTTAAAATAGTTGAACAACAAGGAAATCGAGTGGACTTGTATGTCGCTGAGTGTGGGATTTTTCTTCTCTGGTTCTCATGAATGACAGATGTTAGAAATACTCTTATAGGCCATTGCATTTAACTGAGTCTCTGATCTCAGAACGAGAGATAGTCCCCCAGAAGATTCACAATGTAGAACATTGGGATACGTAGATCACATTTTGGACTTTGAGGACCTAAACAGGAAGTCAAAAAAACAAACTCAGAACCGTGAATTTACAGAGGTGACGAGAGGTCAAAAGGAGATATTTCTTTGTATTAAGGGGTTTTAAAAAAAGATAGAGGGGTAGATCTTTAGATTTAATCCTGAATAATATTGTGCAGACACAATTAATCTTCCGATACTTCTTATTGAATTAGAGAGGTGCCTCTGTGTTTGGTGTTTTGTGCTGATAAGCACATGATAGACAGCTCGCCACGCCCATCCCTTTGTGTGACATGTCCCGAGGAACAGAATAGGATATACGCAAACCTAGAAACGTCAGGAAGCGAGGAACCAAGTTAAATGAGGATCCGACAACTGTTTCTCGAGCTTCACGAGTCGTTCCTCGGGACACGTTGCAAACGCCAGCCTGCGACTCGCGCCCTCACACCATTTCCCCTTTCGTGTGCGGCCAGGGAGCCCAAACAGCAAGATGACACCCCGGAGGTGGACGTGTGGGAGATCCTGAAGAAAGCCCGGCCGGATCAGTACGAGAAGATCGCCTTCATGTACGGCATCACGGATCTGAGGGGTCTGCTGAAGAGGATGAAGAAGATCCCGAGAGAGGAGAAGAAAAGCGAAGGTGAATCAGTGTCTGGTTAGAAGGGAATTTGGGATCTCAACGACTCCTTTTTTTATAACATTTATTTCATCTTTTTTTTTTTTTTAAATGTTAAAGCTTTTGCAAAGAAACTGGAGCCGGCGTACCAGGCGGATAAAGGGGGGAAGATCCGCATGGTGGTGGACCTGGCCGACCCCACGGTGGAGCTGAAGTGGTACAAGAACGGGCAGGAGATCAGGCCCTCTCCCAAGTATGTCGCAAACATGAATTTTTTTTCTCTCCGGCCTCTCTTCTGTGTCTTCTCCCCGTCGTCATGGCACAAATAAAACGCATGTCTGTATGCGTTTTATTTAGAGCATCGCCTTTTCTTCTGTCTGATATTATGTGTTTTCACATAATGGTTTTTATGTGTTTTTAAGACAGTATTTCTGTGGGTAACCTTCCAGCACCTTCCACACATTTTGGGCTGCGTTCACACTGCAAGCCTAAATGCTCAATTTGAATTTATTGCTCAGATTTTAAGATTTTTTTCAGCTTTTATTATTTCTTAAATGTGGCCAACATTCCGTTATGTACTGATCCGCCTGCGCTAAAGACAATTTAAAAAAACAAAACAATAAAGACGTCGTACGGAAGTCAACATGTCGTGGGTTTGTGGACCTCGACCTCTAGACTCACTGTAAAAAGTTTAATAAATTCCAACATGACTGTAAATATAAATATGACCTTTGTCTGAATCTGAATTGAGAAGATAATTCTAGAAGAGATTCAAGACACTTGCCTGCAGTGTGAACGTAGCTTTAGGTACATTATGAATTCACAGGGCTATATATATATATATATATATATATATATATATATATATATATATCTTTGTATATATATATATATATATATAATCTCTCTCTCTCTCTCTCTATATATATATATATATATATATATATTAGGCCCCAGAGCTACATGTGGGTGTAAATAAAGTGTATGAACTGTTGCCATGAACTAATTGTATTTGTCCTCCTCCGTACAGGAAAAAGGTTGTTCCTCCTTTACAGGTCTTTAACTAAGTCTGGCTTTGAACAAGTTTAATCGACGTTAAATCACATAGTAAATCAATTTAAATAAAGAGAATGTGCTTTATCAAGCCATTACTATTGCAATGTTAACAACAACAATCCTATTATTATGTAGCCGTAGTTTCAAATGTACTATGACTGAAAAAGGCGGTAGTGGATATTATTTTACGTGTATTTATCAATTAAATGGGAAGTCTTGGGTCTAAAAATACTAGACAGAGTGAGACTTCTTCTTGAAAAAATCTAATGTTATACAACCCTTTAAAAAGGAATAAAAAGCTAAATTTTTAAAGCTGCTATAATTAATATTGTATGACAAGAACTCATATAATAAAATTAAGTTAAAAGATGATCATATTTTTTGTTTTTTCACTCCTCCAATTAGCCCAAAATAATTGAATGCATGTTTTAAGATCATCCACTAAAACTTAATGTTTTTTTGCATTCATTAAACATTCTTTATCTTATATGTCTTTAAATATATAATAACGACTACACGTATATATTAATTGAGGGGGAAATGATTCTTCAACTAATGGGGTTTGTTTATAGCACTTCAGAGTAGATAGTAAATAAACACGATGCCTCACCTCGCATTCATTCGCTGAACCCTCCAATCAAAGCCAAGCCAAGTTAAAGCCATCTGGGAGGTTATTGCTGTTTTCTGGTTTTGGTCTCCTGTTGCATTCTCTCCAGGTTCTCCCTGTTCAGAAGACTTCACTATAAAAAGCTCACTCTCTCTCTCTCTCTTTTGACACTATTTTACCCACCACACCCCCCCGTCAAGCATGATGTCTCTCTGTCTTTGTCTGTACTTCTATCTGTGTGTCATACCATGACGCTCCTTCCTGTCTGCCATTGTCACCTTCTGTACACTTCCTGTGCTCCGGCCCTATTCCGGCTCCACCGCTGACCTTAAGTCAAAGGAAGTAAGTAAGGAAGTTTTGGTCGATTCTCCCTTTTTCCGTGTGTGATCCCGCCCCTCTGTCCAGCCTGACTGATGGGTTTGTGAAGTGCCCTTTTGACGCATGCTGAGTATAATAACGATGTTGTGATTGTTTATTTTAAGAATGATTTTTTTGGGGGGATTCTGTCTTTCTTTTTTTACTTAAGATCATGTAATACAATCCATTCATATTGCATATTCCCTGGTGTATTGACTCGTGCACAGTGTTGGTGAGCAGTGATGTGACTAATGGACTTTCTTTTTAGGTATATTTTTGAGCATAAGGGCACACAAAGGATTATGGTTATCAACAACTGCTCCTTGAATGATGACGCAACATATTCTGTAGCTGCAGGAGACGAGAAATGCTCAACAGAGCTGTTTGTCAAAGGTACCTTGAACCTGTTCCCCCTTATTCATTATTATTATTATATATTATTGTTATTATTATTATTATTTTTACTCTCGTTTTTATTTTTTACATTTTGTACATTTTCATTTCCTGTATTATTTAAATGTAATATGTCCTGCTATTTTATTTTATTTTATTGTATTGTATATTTGTATAAAAAAATGTTTTGCTGCTGATGAATAAAGTAAAATCTAATCTAATCTAAAAAAATCTATTTAACTAGTAAATAACTGTATATATCATATGATATGTTGCAGATCAATTAGTGTATAACTGAGTAAAATATTTATAGTTTTTCCTCTCTTGTCTCGCAGAGTTGCCGGTGAAGATAGTTAAAGATATCGAGGCTGTGAAGACCACGGTGAACGAGAGGATCGAGCTGGAGTGCGAGGTGTCAGAAGAAGGCGCTCAAGTCAAGTGGTGAGACTCATTTTAAAGATTTTATATCTCAAAGACTGCTCTGTGGCCAGCCAGAACAAAGGATGATAAGGAAATATTAAATGTGTTTTTTAACAACAACAAAACTCATGTAGATTGAGCAGCAGCGTCACCTTCTTCCTGACAGGGTGCATTGTGGGTCATGTAGTCATTAAAGAACATAAGCACTAACAGTGCTCCCAGATTGAGATTGTTAAATACAAAATAATGTCTCCCTCTGCATGTGTATCATCATGCTTGACTTTGTCAAACAAAATGAAACAAATATATACATAGATAAAGGTTTACTCAAAAGCTTCCAAACAGCTGACATTGTTATGTAGATTTAAATATAGACTTAAAGTGAATAAGTCACTGATACCCAATCCAGCTATTCATGTCGGTATCACAAATAACAAATGAATCCTGAATCAATATTTACTTGTTGTTATTTCAAGTAAATCATTCTGCCGATGAACACAAGTTCTCTCTATTTTCCCCGTACTGTATTTAGTACCAAGTTAAATACCGTAAAAAAAAATTGTGAGAAACAGTGAGCCCACGAGATAAAGTGTCAATGTAACACGAGGTAACACTCGGGTAACAATGAGGCCCTCAGCGTTGAGCTCATTGAGCTCGTCTCAAAACGCTTCTCCCTCCTTCAGGATGAAGAACGGCGTCGAGGTCCCGACGGGAGTGCGCTCCAGATACCGAGTTAAGTGCGAAGGATTAAAACACTTCTTGGTGATAGATGACGCCTCCAGGGAGGACACCGGGTCGTACTCCATCATGGCCACCGGCGGCACGTCTAAGGCTCACGTACAGGTCGACCGTACGTAGCATCCCGGGCCTTTTTTTTCACAATGTCTGCTGCGTCTTTGCAAAAAATAACCCTAAATATTGACGACGTGCTCTATTCTACTTTGAATCAGTGAAACCGCTGAAAGTGTTCCAGGACCTGCAGGATGAAAAAGTGCTGCTGGGTCAGCCCATCAAGCTGCAATGCGAGATTTCACCCGGCAACGTCGCCGGCCGCTGGTACAGGAACGGACAGCTGATCCAACCCAACGACCGCATCAACATCATACACAGAAATAGGTACGCGATCCATTTTTTTTAACTCTTCGATAATAAAACACGATTTCTACGGAAAAACGTCCGACTGATGTCGTGTCGGCTTTTCCAGGGTTCATCGTCTGGAAATCGCGGCCAGCACCCTTCACGATGCAGGAGACTACACTTTTGTTCCGGAGGGATATTCACAGAGCCTCTCGGCCAAACTTAACATCATTGGTACGCAACCGGTTTCTCCATTTGATATCTTGAAAAGCAGCATAACATCTTTTTTATTTAATGGCGTGAATTACATTGTCTATAGATCCGCCGAGGGTGCACTTGGAAGGCTTGAACTTCCCAGAAAACACGGTGACAATCGTGGCCGGAAACAAACTTCGCTTGGAGATCCCCATCAGTGGAGAACCAGCACCCAGGGTGGTGTGGATGAAGGGCGAAAGGGTGAGCTTCAATGTATTTAGGGTTAAACTCCTTTAAAGCAAACAGCTGGCCTTATTTTCTTCTTTTAAAAATAGACCAAAGTACTTCCCGGCTTCTGTTTTTACTTTGACATGGCATTCAGGCCTCCGGTGCATTAATGCAGACTATTTCAAGACTCGGAGTAATGCACATTAAGTGGACGGTGTGTATGGGATCGACTCAGAATAAACTACAGTGGCCTTGTTTACAGTATTTAATGAACATATCGCCCAGTGGCACAGAGAGGCACATTTAGGTGTTTGGAGCTCTATAAGAGGAATACGTTATAGCAGGCTTTGGATAAACAGACACAAGTTATCATGAATTATACAATAAGTAATGAAACTGTATGTATTTTCATTGGATTTGTAGATAATAACAACAATCTAGAATATTCCCAGCCTTTTTTTTTTTACATTATAGGCTGAAATGTAATTATGTTTCTGTCTCGTTTGCCTTGGTAGGTGATTCTTGAGTCGGGCCATCGCGTCCACGCTGAAACGTACGGCGACCAGACCAGCCTGACAATCGACGTCACGGAGCGGGAGGACACGGGCAACTACAAGATCGTCCTGCAGAATGAGGCTGGCGAAGCCACAGCCAACATCAAAATCAAGGTTGTGGGTAAGTGATCACAGGACGAGAGCGTTGCATGTGAGTTTCTTGAATCCTTTACATGACGCTGTGTTCTCTGCAGACATCCCTGACCCTCCAGAGGCTCCTTTGGTCCCAGTGGTGGGCGGGGATTGGTGCTCCATGGCATGGGAACCGCCAAAATACGATGGGGGTTCACCAATACTAGGTAAAACAGCACGCCTTGCTTATTGCCGCAGCTTAAATGTATGTGTAGGGGGTTAAATGACAAACTCTCCTCTACAGGATACTTCATCGAGAGAAAGAAGAAACAGAGCTCCAGATGGATGAGACTCAACTTTGACCTCACCAAAGAAACGGCGTTTGAACCCAAGAAGATGATTGAAGGTGTGCCGTATGAGGTGCGGATCTTTGCAGTCAACGCCATCGGTGTGTCCAAGCCCAGTGAACCATCCAAAGCCTTTACTCCCCTCGGTGAGTAGCCCAGATGTCTCAACAGTTTAAACGCCGGTTTTTGAGCTGTTACTGCCAAGTATTACGAGAGGCTTCAGTTTATCCAACAACCCGTTTTATGGTAATGTGGGAAATCTCAAAGTAGGGGCCCGGCGGTGCATGTGTGATCTGCCCTTGGGCAACGCAGCTGTTCCTCCCGATAGAACCACCACCCTGAGCGTTTCTGACAGTGACCTCCACTGGACATGCAGGAGCTTTAGGGGATATTAAATATGTCTTTATAATGGCTGCCGAATCATCTGCGGATTAGAGGTTTAGGAGATCATGTCTGTCAGAGGGTTCAATAGGAGTTAAATGTGATTCAGAATACAGGAATAGATGGAAAGAGACTAATGAGATCTGACGTGCAGATTCAGAGCATACCAGCCGGAGCGAGAGGCGCCGTTCTCACCACTTCGTGACTTTTTTAAATTTTTGTATCCGATCTCGTGCAGTTGGATCGTTGCTCTGATCTCTAAAACCGTTCTTCTCCTCTCATCAGCTGTGACCAGTGAGCCCACCATGCTGGTGGTGGACGACGTCACCGACACCACGGTGACCGTAAAGTGGCGTCCTCCCGAAACCATCGGGGCTGCCGGTCTGGACGGATACTTAGTGGAGTACTGCATAGAAGGAAGTGAGGCAACCTTTTAAATCTACAATATTGGCCTGTTCCAGACAAAAAAGTTGACAATTATGAGAGAAACTGTGGGAAACTTTTTACCGTCAATCTGAACTGTTGGCACTGAATCACAAAGAGCTTTTGCACCCCGAATATAGGCTCCATAGCCATTTGGAAGGTTTTAAGAAATGTAATGCATCTGGTAATTACAGGTTTTTCATTATATTAAGAATTTTTTTTTTAAAGCATTTTCTATTGCATATTTATTCTGTCTGGTATCATTGACTCTGTGTGCAATTAGATTTCAGAAGTGGCAAACATTTAGACGTTTACATTTTCAGAACCTTGACGCTCAGGATGAACTCGTTGGTACAACGTGTGGTCCGCCCACGTCTGAAGAAAAACACGTTTTTTTAGCTGTTTCCTCGCTACCACGCTCAAAGTCCGAGTTAAAAACCAGCCATTATAAAGCAGAGTGGGACATTTACTGACATATTGAGATGATAACTAACTTTTGGACAATTCTCCTGGAAGACATTCATACCCATTGAACTCATTTGTACGTACATAAAATGATAGAAGCGGTTGTGCACAGGTCGAAAAGGGCTTCATTCTCACAATGTGACTGCAGGTACGACCCACGTGTGCAAATGAATGAGTTATTAGGGGCCTGACATCGTTTGTACACAAAGAATTTAGTAGATATTCTTCTTCTTTTTTTTTTGGACTGATTTTTCCCCACAGCTGATGATTGGATCGTTTCCAACGATCAGCTGACGGAGAAGACCAAGTACACCATCACCGGGTTGACTCCAGGAAGTAAAATCTTAGTTCGAGTCAAAGCCATCAATGCTGCCGGAGCCAGCGCTCCACGGACCATCCAACACTCTGTCATGGTCAAAGAGGTTATCGGTGAGCTCCGGGAAACTTCTGTGCAGAGTTTTGAAACACAAACTTTTGTTTAAAGTTGATTAAAACAAACATCGATATCGATGTTTCCTCCTCAGAGCCGCCCAAGATCCGCGTCCCGCGACACTTGAAGCAGACGTACACTCGTAGAGTTGGAGAAGCGGTCAACCTCGTCGTGCCATTTATGGTATGGCAACCATCCCAATCGATCGACCTCCGCTGGGTCTCTGAGCAGAATCATAAACGGTGTGTGTGTGTGTGTGTGCGTGCAGGGAAAACCAAGGCCAAAGGTCACCTGGCTGAAAGAGGGCAATGCCATAGACCCGATCCACGTCAGCATCCGCAACACAGACTGCGACAGCATCATCTTCATCCGTAAAGCAGAACGCAGCCACTCCGGAAAGTACGAGATGTCGGTGCAGGTGGAGAACATCGTGGACACGGCCATTCTGGACATACAGGTCGTAGGTGAGTGACATCTAACAGCATCACATTTAGTTCATTTTTAATCTCTTTATTTGTATCTCATTGTCAGGAGACGTTATGCACTTCTAAACTTTAAACTACTACGACTGTTATTGTTGCATCGTCATTGTCTCATAATTAATAATAATAATTATTGATGTATGCTGCCGGGAAGGACATAGATATATATAGATCTATATATACTGTATATATACATAGAGAGAGAGAGAGAGAGACATTTGACATTGCAGGGTCGACTTAATAACATGATGATAATAACAAGACCAAACTGTCTGCTCAAAATCTTTTCTCTTTTGTTAGACCTGCCCGGGCCTCCTCAGTGTGTGACCATTGAAGATGTTTGGGGAGGAAACGTGGCTCTGGTCTGGACGCCTCCAAAAGACAACGGCAACGCCCCGATAATAGGCTACACCATACAAAAGGCAGACAGGAAGACAATGGTCGGAGATCCGTTTTTTTACAAAACAAACTTAACCGAAATTGCAAATGACGTGTGGTAAATATATTTCCATTTACACGCTTCAATCCGCTTCTCAGGAATGGTACACGTGCATTGAGCACTACCATCGCAGCTGCATCACCATCACGGAGCTGGTGGTGGGGAACGAGTACTTCTTCAGGATCTTCGCGGAGAACATGTGCGGCCCGAGCGACACCGCCACCCAAACCAAGAAAAGCGCACTCATCGTCAAAGAAGGTGTGCAGCGACTGTCGTAGTGGCAAATGTCAACGGTTACTAACCACTTCTGATGGGGGAAAATGCTTCCAAACGTCAGAACCTTTGGAACGAATCACATGTATTTCACGTGTCAGAAATTGTTGTCTTTTCATTTGCTGACTATTCTTTTCACAGCTGCTATCTGAAAGGTACTGTCAGTGATGTTTTCCACCTTAAAGTGAGCCTGAATTGATTTACAGCCTCACTTTAAAATGTCATGGGTTTCGGACTACGACTGACAGGCCCTTTAACAGTGGTGTTGTAGCCTCGGCCGATGATAAACCCAAAAAATATTGTCTTTTCCTCATCACTTAGGGAATTTCCCACATGATACCGCTCAGCGACAGTATCATGCGCAACCCCATTCCTTTACCCTTCCCCCAACAGGCATGCAGCTGAAAACGCACGAGTACAGCGACCACGACTTCATGGAGGCGCCGAAGTTCACGCAGCCGCTGATCAACACGTCCGCCATCGCCGGCTACAACGCTACTCTCAACTGCAGCGTCCGGGCCAACCCAAAGGTAGGTGGCGGAACCGAAATAGTCATGCGCGGCGAGTTGAATGCGTATAATAAAGTGTTGGGTTGCATTGGAAGCAGTTGGGGGGATGGGGAGTAGTTGCGGTCCTTCAGGATCATGTTGTATTATAGCACTGGTTCTCTTATATATATATATATATATATATATTAAAGACATTATTATATTTCTAATCTTGAGTGGATGGGTACAGTTATTTTTTGCTGACGTTTCTGTTTTCTGAATGCAGGCCAAAGTGATCTGGATGAAGAACAAGATGGCCATCCTGGACGACCCGCGCTACCGCATGTTTAGCAACCAGGGAGTATGTACTCTAGAGATCAGGAAGCCCAGCCCCTACGATGGCGGTATGTACACCTGCAAGGCCATCAACGACCTGGGAGAGGCCCAAGTGGACTGCAAGCTGGAGGTCAAAGGTCAGTATGGACCAGGACGGGAGCTCAGCGGGCCTTACTGGGTACCGTATCTGTATCTGAGTCTGGTTTCTCAAAGCCTTTCACCTTTCTTGTTTTATTTCTTTAATTTCTACCGCCTCTATACCTGTGCCTTTTGCTAAAAGAACCTTGTTTTCTTGATCTAAAAATAGAGAAACAGAAGAATAATTTGGTAATCAAAATAGTCACTGTCTTAGTATGAGTTCGCAAAGGTGGCTTTGGGAAACCCACTCCACTGGAGAAGTGTAGGGTTTGAACCTTGTTTGCAGTCTACCAAAGGGCTAACCACATAGGCGCTGGACATGTAAGTATCTGGATTGCGATGCACCTGCTATTCATAAATTCACGGCTACGGTTGTTTGGAAATCCTTCTGAAGTTCTTAGTGACTTTTAACCAGTTTCTGGTGATTTCTTAATTGGGTTGCACCATTAGAACTTAAGGAATGTCTCAGATATAGTAGTATAGACATTAGTCATGTATAAATTGGTTGCTAGAAAACATCTGTAGCACCGTCCAATCCAGGGCAATGAACTATGGAAACAGGAAGTCGCTGTAGCCTCACGAGCTGTCACGTAAATGCAAAAAATAACAGCGTTGGGAGGCCAAACCATTTGTTAAACTTACCTGCCAATAATTAGTAAATGTAGGTTAGTCTTTATTTATATACGTATGCATATATGACAAAATATGTGCGTCAAGAGTTATAAGGATACGTTTAGTTTCGAGTGTAATTTGAGATGTCGCTTTTGCTAAATCAAGTATCAGCTCACACGTGTTGACTATTTTATCTATTTTACTCTTGACTCTAAACCATTGCTGTATAAAGAGAACTTTGCTCTAAACTGGTAAAAAAAAAATTAAAAAATACCAAGCTAACGTTGTCAGTTAGCTCAATTAGCTTTCTGACAAAGTGACATTAATCTCTATGCAATAACTATTTGTTCTATTTATTTATTCATCAGTGGGGGGTGGGGCCCTGTTCATTGAAGTAGTTTACATAGTCACCAAACCTTGTAATACAACATTGGGAAAGAGAAGTCTGTAAATTAGCTGTTTTTTTGTTTTGTTGCTCTAAACTGAAACTGTAAAAAATGAAATACCAAGCTAACGTTGTCAGTTAGCTCAATTAGCTTTCTGACAAAGTGACATTAATTTACACTACTTTGTGCGGTGCAACCCGATTTAATTTTCTCCACTTACCAATTGCCGGTTTGAACTTACGAACAGTTGGTGCAACTGCAACTAAATAGTCATACGAATAATGACTTGATAATAATCCGTTCATGTGTGTGCAGTGCACATAATATCTGGTGACACATTTCCATCACCACCACCACATGTAGAGGTTTATCCCCCGTGTTCTCTATCCAGTCATCTCGTTCATCATCACAACACACCACCTCAACACACAGTCACACCTCAGTGGGCATGACATATGGTGTTGTTGGTGTTTCCTTAAACTGTTCTCCACATATTCCCACTGCCCTCTTTGTGCCACACAGTTTAACTCCTCATATAAAAGAGCTCAGTAATAACTCAACAGTATTCCCTGGTGCACACATATAACTCCATGTTAACATTTTGTTAACCCCTCTTCTTTTCTCTCTCCCCCAGTCCAAACTCAAGAAGTGTGAATGTATGTTCTCACATAAGGTAAGCTTTCATATGGTTTGGGCATATGAAGCTTATGTCATTCATTATGCATCTTTCAGCCTGCTTGTGTAACCTTGCTTTTCTCCGTCGGTGGGATTGTGGCAGCTTTTCTTCCCCCCATGAAAGCAGGTGCCAGAGAAAGAAATCGGGCATTAATGAAAACAAGGTTTGCATGACAACTTTTGCCAAATTATTCCCCAGTTCTGCTTTGCTGGCTGAAATTTTTTTCACGGCCCCTGTTTTTTTTAAATATCTTTTAATTGATTGCCATAGTCGTTGGTGTGTAATGGAATGAATTCAAAGACTACCTCTCATTTATTTTGTGCCAAAGACAAGGTGAGTAATACATTTTTGCAAACTTGCTAACCTTTGCCAAGAAATCCTGAGCTGGGAATGAGTTTTATATCATGTTGACATGACGTCTGCGTATCTTTTTTTCTTCTTCTGCTGTTCGTTAAATCATGCAGGATCCAAACAAAGCGTACTAACACCGGGTATTTTCTACGTTCTGTTTGGACCTGAGCGATGAGTTGTGTATTACAGTTCCTGTTGTATCCCTTAGCTCACAGTGGTGGAACGTAACATTTACTCAAGTAATTATAGGAATAATTTGACGTTTAAGGACGTATGTTCATTAGCTTTTTTGCAGAAAGATAAGAGGATTGAAACCACTCTCATGTCTCAATTAGATATGAAGCTACAGACAGTTAGCTCATCTTAGCTAGCTATACTTATCCAATATACGGACTCAAATTGCTGGATGATGCTGATTTATTCAATAAAATGTTATATGTATGTACTATAAACATTATATACTGGAATTGTAGCTCCTTAACCAGCTGCATTAAGAAGGTTTACACTTCTGAAGATGTTCTAAAATAGTTGCGGGTGAACCATTAATATTTTTCATTAAAGAAATTCACTTAATTCTTTTTTATTTTTAACTCTAAAACATTTGTATGACAGCTCGTAGTTTTCTCTCTCTGCAGATTAAGATTTTATACACAAAACATGTAATCAGCCTCTAAAATATGAACAAATTTAGAAGCTGTTGGATTTAAACTGACGACACGTCAGTTTAAATCCAACAGCTTCTAAATTTGTTCAAATTAGCTCCTCCTAAATTAGCCACAACAGTACAATGTTACTTATACGCCAAATGATTTCGAATCATAATCCAATAATAATATATTTGAGTATACCACTCTTAATGATTCCCTTTTAATGTTTGCTACTTTAAGTACATTTGCCAATAAGTATAATGTTTAATACATTATTACTTGTCATAGAGTAAATTTGCACTGCGATTTGATAATTAACCTAAATAAAGGATCTGAGTACTTCCACCACTGTTTGCATATTGTGGACGACTAAAGATTATATTATTAATCTGGAATCCTTCAAAGACGTTTGACCTGCATTGTATCTCAGTGGCATCAACTGTGCTTCTGATTCTGAGTGTGCGTTGCGAACACTCTTCCCTCCTCTCACTCTTTTTATCGAGTGGTTTGAACTCCTCTCGTCTTTCCATTCTATTCGTTCTGTCAGCTTCTCGCTCTTTTCTTCCTCTTCTCCATTCCTCTTCCTCTTTCTATCTCTCTCTCTGTTTTTTCACTCTCCACTTCCACCTCCGTCCCTCCCCAAGAATATTATAAGGAGATTTTTTCCTCTCGTCCCTCAGGAGGCTTCACCTTCTACGAACTCATGCAACGCGGAGTGCCCCTACACCTGATCGACAAGTACATCAACGAGAAGATTGTCGATGATGAGAAGTAAAAAAAAAAAAAAAAAAACGGATAGAGTGCAATGAGACACTTTTGCTTTGTTGACATCTGCCTGCTGATAGTGACCCTCTCCTCTCACCTACTGAGGGCCAGCAGGCCTGAAAGTTGGATGGAGCGATGGCAAGACGTGTGGGGGAGGGTGTACTGGTCTGTGGTGTGGCATGCTGTGTGCACGTTTGGAGCTATTTACTGTAGAAACATAAGAAAAAAGCCAGATCACTTCATTGTCACCCTTTTGTGTTTGAAAGACTGTGTCAGCTCAGATGCATGCCAGCAGTGTTTTAGTTTTAACTTTTGAGTAGTGTGTAAAATAAATACAAATTAAATAACATAGACAAAGTACATATATCAGTGTACACTTGTAGTATTTTACATGTTGATTCTTGCTGGGATTGTCTGCTGAAGGTGGTAATTTATTTCCGTGATCTGAAAGAAGGACAAAGGGAGTGTATAAACAATGTGTTGGTGGTTGTATGCCATGTCAGTACTTCTAAATAAGAGAGACACTAAAGTAGAGCAGAGTAATGTTAGATACATGATGTGCAGACCCTTCTAAGATAATAATTGCTCATTTCACTTGTTTCTGTGTGGGTCAAATAAGTAAGAACATGTAGAGGTTTACACAGTCCGTATTGTGCACGACACTCTGCTTTTTTCGGATTCATATTGGACTTGACGTTTGATTGATGCTCAGTCATGTGCGCGTGCATTTACCTTTATAATTATGACCCATGGATTACAATAAAAAAGTCATTTTAAAACGTGATTTTTGCTTTGAGTATATTCTTTTTTCGTGTGTAATACTACAACCATCCATCCAAAGAAAGCTTACACAGCTAGATTAATTTTTCATTTCATTTTTGGGGGGAAATTTACGATTTATTATGGTGCAAAAGCTGGACTACACCATACCTGAATGCACTGGACTTCAAATGTATGCAGACATAAAAAGGTAATAAAATAAATTAACATATTTATTAATCAACAATAGCCTAAATTAATAAGAACAATCCTTGGAATTCCTCCCAAAGAATTTGGGGAGAGTTCATATTATGAAACTAAATACTTGGAATGATTATTCCAGTATATTTAGATTAATTGTAAGGTTAAGGATTCTGTATTTCTTCGCCAGAATTAATTCAAGGCTTCCATGTCGGGAAATAAAATGAACAGAAAAATATAAGAGATAAATGAAATGACTACAATAAGGGGAATTATAAAGTTATTATATATGTCCAACCTAAATACATCAATACAAAACCAGGAGGAGTAACACGATTTTAACAAATGGATTAAACTATTGCATCTCATTACTTTTTTATTTATTTAAATTGTAAACATTTGCATTTAAAAACTCGCCCACAAATTTAAACTTCCCGGTGCGCAGGCCTATTTATTCCCTTTCCGGGAGTCCTCACTTCCGGTGGAGACGCAACTCGGATCCAAAAAACGCACGTCGCGAGTAATCGACGTCTCATGGTTCCGCCGTGGAAATGGCCTCGCCTGGTCCCCGAGCTATAAATGCCAAATGAGCTGCAATTTGTCGGAGTCGGCCGAGAGAAGATAGCCCCCCTCCCCTCCCTTCCCCACCGGAGCCCCTCTATCTGCCCCGGGGAGTATCGGGAGGTTTTGTGACGGTAAATCCGAGCAGGCAGGAGAAAAAAAACAAAAAAACAATGCCACATTTCTTGTGGCCAGAGTCGCTGTCACCCGCACAGCTGAAGCGGCTGGAGGAGCATAAATACAGCGCGTCCGGGCGGTCGCTGCTCGAGCCGCCGTGCCAAATCTACTGGAACTGGCTCGTGCTGCAGATCCCGACATGGGTCGCTCCGAACACCCTGACCATCGTGGGGCTGCTGATCAACATCCTCTCCACGGTGGTGCTCATGTATTATTGTCCCACGGCGACGGAGGAGGTGAGTGAATCCGACCTTGGCTTTAAAGTTTCACACCCACCACCCCCCCCCCCACACACACACACACACACACACGGGGGTAGTTTGCGTGCCCTTCACCGGGTTAATAGAGGGAAACGCGAGACCTCCATTCAGAAAAAAAAATGCGTAAATTAACGTTACGTGGCCACCGGGACGCGCGCGCGCTACACGTGACTCACGAGCCGCAATGAGAGTGAATTTCCGCACATATCGTGTGTTTTTATTTTAATAATATTTTAGGGGTCAGTCGCCCTGCTCGCTAACGCCCATGGTGTGTTTTTTGTTGTTGTTGTTTTTTATGCCCCGTTTTATGTATTTCAGGGTGACACCGGAACTAACCTTAAAATCCCCCCCGCTGTCACGCTTACAATGGAAATAATTTGTATTTAAAAAAATAATAATTTTATTGTCAATATCCGTGTCAGTTTTTGACGTGTCGTCACGTGTTCTGTCTGCTGTCTCACGTGACGCGGCAGTGTTGATGGCGAAACGGACGTTTGAAGGGACAGACGTTGTCCACCATTAGCGAGAGGAGGCTAACTGTTAAGTAATTCCTGAATTAATAGACGTGAATGCTTCAACAACAACAACCTCTGATTGTGTCTCCACTACATGTTCTTAAACCATATACACCAATGGGCCATGCAACAAACCTATGACCCATGACCCAGTTCACTTATGTCTGTAGACCAGGGCCCTAATCAGAAATGCATAGGTGTGTCTTATCAGATTTACACCTTTGTCCAATCCAATTATGACAACCTTGCATCCAAGTCCACAGTCCAGCCCCCCCCCCCCCCCTCACCGGTCCACGAGGCAGTTAGGACGTGGACCTAGAAGGAAAAACAGCAGGATCTCTGAATATTTAGGACGGCATGAGATTCTAGATCTCTCCGGGAATACAGACTTTCTTTGTCTCCCTCTATCTCTCACACACACACACACACACACACACACACACACACACACACACACACACACACACACACACACATTGTTGTGTTGGCCTGCTCTCGTGCCCAGATGGGCTGTAACCTCCTCCACCCCAGTTAGAGTCTAACTTACGGGACCTGAGACACAGCTGTAATCCCTCATCCTCCATTGTTTACAGTATAAACACACAAAGATGTGTCAATAGGGTAAAAAATACAGCCTCAAACGTATCCACACACATTCAATATGTGGAGTTTGTTGCGCGCAATAATAGTGCTGCTCTTTTTCCTCTGAGGGTTAATATTGTATTTCATAAAAATGTATTTGTTTTTCAGTCCACGGCCACTATAAAGCTCTGCATGTGATATACTATGTGTGAAAGGAGACTCTTTTTTTTATAAGATTTTAATTCATGAAATGTCTGCATAAGGTACGCTATTGATATAGTTTTGAAACTGACTAAAATGCTTAGTAGTTAGCTTCCCTTTGCTTTATTGCTGCATGTAACTGTTATTTTCATTATTGCCTAATCTGCTGGTGACAGTCTCATTAATACAAATGTCCATCCCAGTTTTCCCAGACTTCAATGCGATGCCTTCAAATGTCTCGTTAAATGAAATTTAAAATCACGTCCCTCCCTACCTCCACCCCCTCCAGGCTCCAGCATGGGCCTTCATCATGAGCGCTCTGGGCCTCTTCATCTACCAGTCTCTGGACGCCATTGATGGGAAGCAGGCTCGGAGGACCAACAGCAGCTCGGCCCTGGGGGAGCTCTTCGACCACGGCTGCGACGCCGTCTCCACAGGTGCTTCGCCGCTCTTCAACCTAAACCGGTTATTATTTTCATGGTTTTCCAGGGAGAGATATTGATTATTAGTTTGTTGTTCTTCTTTCAGTCTTTGTTGCTGTGGGAACGTGTATTTCGTGTGGCATCGGAAGATACCCAGACTGGATATTCTTCTGTGGGTTTATCGGGATGTTCATGTTCTTCTGCGCCCACTGGCAGACCTACGTGTCCGGGACCCTCCGCTTTGGCCTGTAAGTCACATGTTCAGCAGGTATTTCCCCCCCCCCCCCCCCACCCCGGAGTGATGATAAAGCCTCTGTAATATAACCGTGTGTGTGTCTTCACAGGATCGATGTCACGGAGGTGCAGATCGCCATCACCATCATGTATTTGATGTCGGCGTTCGGCGGCGTGAGCCTTTGGCAAACGACGGTAACTGAGAATCCACAAACGGACGCTCGAATACTGCACACACGGGAACTCTTTCATTTCACCTTCTCCTTTTTACTTTTTTTCACACCGAATTAATTATCTACTCGGTTCATAGTTTTTTTTAAATTTTTTTTATTATTATTTTTCTCGTCATTCTAGTCTTTTGAACAGAATTTGTGTTTTTACTTTGACTCTGCTGCCTTTGGAGGCTTGACTTAACATCACATGAGTGAGAAGGTAAATATGTGTAGCTAACGCCATGGCAACGGGTCATCTATCGGACATGTTCTGGCTCAAAAAGCTGATGTCGCATCGCATTTTTTTTTTGTTGTAACTTTAATTTGCTTTGCCCTCCCATCCCGCTCGGCATGCCTGCAGCTTTCAAACCTGTCGTCTCAATGCCGCAAGGAGAGAGCGTCGCGTCGCGTCTTTGCATTCATTCAAACCGCCGCTTGTTTTTTTTCCGTAGTTGCCCATCATCGGAGTGAAGATGTACGTCTTCCCGATCATCGGCATCAGCGGCGGGGGCCTCTACTCCTGCTACAACTACTTCCACGTCATTTTGAACGGAGGTATCGGCAAAAACGGCTCCACCGTGGCTGTAAGTCCACAAAAACCTGCTTTGCGCTGCAGTCTTGAGGTCGCTCTATTGTGTCGCTCTATTTTGACCCTTCATCACGTTCCCTTTCCGTTTAGGACACCAGCGTGCTGAGTCCTGGTCTGCACATCGGCCTCATCCTCACCCTGGCCTTCATCATTTTCAAGAAGTCGTCCAGCCAGCTGTTTGAGCTCCACCCGTGTTTGTACCTGCTGGCCTTTGGCTTGGTCTGCGCCAAGATCTCCAACAAGTTGGTGGTACGTTCATCTGGTCTCTCTTTTTTTTTAAATATTTTCTAAATTAGTTGTGTTTTCTCTTTTTGTGTATCCACAATGTACTTCATCTGTGTATTTCTCTGCAGATCGCACACATGACCAAGAGCGAGTTGCACCTCCCGGACACGGCCTTCGTCGGCCCCGGCCTCCTCTTCCTCAACCAGTACTTCAACAGCTTCATCGATGAGCATATAGTCCTCTGGATCGCCACGGTCAGTGTTTGACTCCAGATACTCGTATTAAGGATTCCTCCTTTTTTTTTTTATGTTTGTTTTGTTAAAGGGGAACTCAAAAGATGTATTATATGAAACGGTAGTGGCTGTCAGGCATTGAGAGCGGCACACATTTTATGGCTTCATATTTGATATTGTGAAATGCTCTTAAGTGTATTTTTTATGACTTTGGTGAGGCTGCACCCACACGACTCGACCGACAAGCAAACCTTGAAAGGCCGTCGCCGAGAAAAAAGTATCGTTCAACCAGAAAAACCGGGCATGGTCGTGCCAGCTGCAGTATGAACTTGCAGTGCAGGTGACAACGTGCAAGACAAACTCCATAAGTAGGCGTGAGCGCCGACGGGTTCTCGGTCCCGTTCGCTTTCACTTCCGCCGTCTAACCGGCGACTTCGAGTCATCGCAGCCGTCGTTCAAGGTTCAGTTAAAAGTTGCTTTTCGACCGATAAGATGACTTGATACAAAACGTTCCTTTTGGCTACAATAAAACTATTACAACTCCATACCTAGGAGGCCTCTTGTTGGCTTTAAATTTATTTTTTTTCGTTACAAGTAGTGATTTATTGAACTAATGTGTTAAGTTAGACTTCTTAAATGTCACCTGAAACACAAACTGAGGGTTTTATTGGCGCCCTCAAAGGCTCGTCACACAGGTGTTTCTGGTAATTCTGGCTGATTAGTCATGCCAGGAAAAGCACAGGTGTCCCCAATAACCTTAATTGCACCTTTTATCGTTGTATGCCGGGTTACTGGAACCCAACGTTATCGGTTATCTGTGGCATGACATTTTATTGTGAGATGATAAATGGATTTATTATAGTTCCTATCAGCATCGCAAAGCAGTTCAGCAAAAATAGTCATAGGAAAATAAGTTTTAATATGTTTACAATCTGTGCTTTTGCTGCTTTCCCCATGTACGAATGATTATGTGCCAAAACTTGGTGTTTAGAAATATACGTCTTTTTAAAGAATGTAGCCGTTTAAAAATATTTAATTAATGATATATTCTTGTATTTCTTTATACCAGCATACGGTTTCACTTGTGCAGCTCCTTTTTTCAGTCATTGAATGTTTCCATTAACGCAGCATTCGGTGTCTTTCCCTTCCAGGTCTTCTCTCTTCTGGATCTAGCGCGCTACTGCACCGGCGTGTGCCTCCAGATCGCCTCCCACCTGCGCATCCGAGTCTTCAGCATCACGCCACCGAGCCAGGCGCACCACCGCGACTGACGACTTGCCCGGCGGGAGGAGGCGGGGCGAGGCGCAGATCTCTCTCCGCTCCTGAGAGCAGAAGACAACAACGACGACGTGAAGGAGGAGACCCCGAGCCACTGCAGCCTTGACAAAGTGACCACTTCTGATTAAAACCGCCTCTCCCACGAGGTGGCAAAAAAAAAATATATATAACCAACTAAACACTACAAACCCCCCAAAATAATGACACAAATTTTGAAAAAGCATGGATCTATTGAAAATGGAAATGACGTGGAACCAGAGTTTCCCTTGAGTTCCTCATTGGCTGTTGGAGCCAATACGTTTTAATTTAGACATCATTGCATGTTGTCAGAAAAATAAATTTTTTACATCTACTTCCTGCTTATTCAACTTTTAAATACCAAAACATTGTTTTTCTTTTAAAGGGGGGTACTTTTATAGTTTGGGCAGATATTAAAAGCATTTTATCTGCTTCAAGATGTACACGTTAATTATGTGGGCTCCTCATATATGACGAGCATAAGTGCTCAATGATATATGCCCAAACTAAAATGGATCACCTGAGTTTTCTTAATTATTGGTTTTCTTATTCGTTAAATTAATGCGACCCAATATGGCAAGAATCGGGGCTTAAATGCAGATTACAATTTATTTTTTATTTTTTTAAATGACCTTTAAAACCTCGAATAATTTCCAATGAAGTGTGCAATGTGGACTGGCAGGTTGTCGACGCGTCGGGGCAACAGTCTGCGTTAGTGCTGAAAACAACGACAGGCGCTCTTATCACTTAGTAATAAAAGCTGTTTTTTTTTTTTTATATTATTATTCTCCGTTAATCATCTCATCCTACAATACTGGAAAAATTAAGAAAATAAAAACACTTTTTTTAGAGCGCCGTCGACTGATGAAGCATTAACACACGACTTGTTCTGCTTTCTCTGTTCTTCTCCCTGAAGGGCTAATAGTTAATTATATTGTGATTGTACAGAATTCAACTGAAAACGCCTTAAATATTTTTGTTGTAATTACTGTTTTAACTTTGTGAATATTTTAAAAAAAACACAAAAAAAAACTGCTTTGTACATTATTTTTTTTTTCTTTTTCCACTGAAGTATCAAACCAGATGCAGAAATAGTAATAATAATAATACAATGCTACTGGAAGGGTTCACTCATAAGAGTTTCTTCACTTATACAAATGTGTATTGTGTATAGGTGACTGATTCATTTGGCTCTTGGAAGATTTAGTTGGATTATCAGTAATTTTCATATTGATTTTAAAATATCATTGAATTGTTGTAATATGGTTTACTCATAATTCAGGTTAATTTGGTTCAAAAAGGGATATTTCTGTAGTGCCGGTAAACTATAATAAGGGTAAAAGACAATTGTGCTCTTGAATTTTATTTGGAAAAATTGTTCTCCCAAGATTCTGCAGGATTATGGACGATAGAGAAGGGGGCGTGTCTTGAGAAGGGGGCGTGTCTTTAAAAAGAGGCTAAACCTGCGATGGACTTTGGAACTATGCATTGAAGTGTGCAACCTTTATTTCAACACCACGTTGCACTGTTCACTAATACAGTAAAACACCTTTCTACTAACAAATAATGTATGAGTGGAAAAGATTGTAATAAAGAAAATATTTTTCATGTCGTGTGTTTTTACTGTTAATGGTGAATCCCAATCTCAAATATTTTCATTTCAATAAATGTTTATTAAAGGGAAATGTCCGTATTTTTCTAATTGGACCCTATTTTCCCACTTTGTTTGTGTAGGGACAACAATTTCTGAAACTGGTCCAGTATAGAGAAATATTATGTGAACTTTGTCCTGTGCCATGATCATTTTGGGGGCGTGGCTTTGGACGAACAAACCATCAATGTAGCGACTTATTTGGGGCTGTTAGCTACTTTAATTACAAGTTTTTTCAGTTAACGTTAGATAATATTAAGAAATCTAGCAGACTCGCTACTTTATGAAGAATACCAACCAAAGCTTTAAGTTAATACACAGACATATCAGCAAAATGTTCTTATAATTATATTTTTTAGGAATTCCATCAGCCTTAGCTACACATTGTGTTTGTAGCTAATTAGCAACATACTAGCACGCTAACAAAACTAGGACGGTTACCATGGGAAACCTCACCCTGTTGGCATCATCATTGTGCGCTTGTTAACTCTCGCGTCTTGTTTTTTGTGAAATATTGGATAGTTTGGTTATCAAAGACGCTGGAAACGTAAGAAGGGGTCCCAAATAAATAGATTTTCAACTTTAATCTGAATAGTAAGAACAATAGTCGAATAAATACAATATTTACCTCTGCAATGTAATGAAGTGTGAAGCGGCACAGAATCGAAATACTCCAGTAAAGTATCTTAAATTGTACTTATGCAAGTACAGTAGTGAAGGTGTGCCCCACACACACACACACACACACACACACAGGTGACCGAACCAAGCCACATTTTTATTTTAGTCAGAAGAGCCGTTGAACCGATGCAATCCAGTTTCTACATCTGCAACACAATCGCAAAGTACATCAAGACTTTTTACGGCAGCGTTAAAATGCTGAAAACATCCACTTCCTCTCCTTTTTTGTCATTATATTAAAGAACTTTGTAAAACTGACAGTCGTCGGGCTCACCGTCACAATAATACAATCGAAATAAGTTACAGATCATGCTGAGGGAGTCTGAATTTCAGACAGTAGCTCACACTCACACACACACACACACACACACGAGAAAGCTGTAGTATTACATGGAGCTCCATCAAGTACCGCATTATCCTATAAACCATTCATTCATCGTGAATCCCTAGATATGGTGACGTGTCCAACATTTAGAAGAATACATGTTTAAAAAACCAACAGGAGTCAAACAAGCAGGAGTGAACAATGAAGGCACTTCAAGTTTCCATGTTTTCAAACGACAGACGACCACCGACAGTTATATTTGATTTCATCCTTTCCTTAAAATTAAAAAAGCCAAACACAAGCACGGCTGCAGGTGTAGATTATTTTTTATATCCACTGACCAATTAATCCAAAAATAATAATAATAATACTCATAAATATAAATTCCAACCAGATACCCGAGGCCTGAGCACCGATTCCCTGGTTCCATTGGCGACCGTTTGCTGCACGTCGCTCCCCACGTCGCTCCCTCTCCACTGTTGACGTCAAAAAGCCGATCACAATTTCCCAGCACCCAAAGGTGACATCTTTAAAAAGGGTTTTGTTTCACCAGCAGTCCAAAACCCAAAGATAAATCAACTAGAAAAAAAAGAAAAAAAAAGCTTTGAAAAGTGACTCGGACGATTGATCGATTATCAAAATAGTTGCAGGTTCCATTAATCTGCAGTTTGTGGATTTTATGGTCAAACTTGCTCGCCACACACACACACACACACACACACACACAATAGGTCCTGACCAGCTGCCGTCAAATGTTTCACACTTTAGCAGCACATCAATCAAAAACATGGCGAGAGCAGGACACGAGGAGGGCGGTGCAGTGTGGAGGGAGTGTTTGTTTGTGGACTTGTACAAAAGCCTCAGATGCCCCCAGTGGAGGAACATAATTATCACAGGCTCCTTCTTATTTTCTTATCTTCTTCTTTCTGGCTGGCATTCCTTTGCCCGGGCCAGCCCCGTCCATTATCTTATGGAAAAAAAAAAACGCTCCATCACCATCTCACACGGGTCTGCCCGCCGGACGTTGCCGATGCAACACAAGCACGGAGGACTTGAGCTTCCCTTCTTCACACCCGCTCAGGGTTGCTGTCCTGGTTTACTCTGCGTCGGGGAAACAGCTTTCGCTTCAGCAGGATCAGCTGCAGGGAGAGAGGAGACGCAAACAAAAGGAGACGGAATGAAAACAAAAGAACAAAGAGAAAACAATGTATAAATAGGGAGCGAACTATTCTCTATTGTACATTCATTGATTTATGTAAATAAAATCAGGTCTATGGGGTGTTGTGTATGTAACCCTCGAACAAGACTATTTCTTAAATGGCAACCAGTAGCTCGTAACTGGAGTCGCCGTTGGTTGCCTGGCAACCGCCAGAGCCAAGAAATGGTCTGGTCACAGAATGCCGTGCACCACCAGCACATCACCAAACATAATGATCTTCAAAAAGGTTGCGGGGGGGGGATGGATTTGGTTTCCTGCAGACAAAGCCAGGCCCCGTTTCCAGTCGTTATGCTAAGCTAACCGTAGCTACGGCTCTAACTGACAGATACAAGTGGTATCGTTGTTCTGAAATAGGACCGCGTTATTTTATTTAAAAATTTTTTTTAAAAAGGACTTTGACGCCAAATTGCCCTCCGACCTTACGCAACACAAGAACGCAAAGTTAATCTCAGAAGTGAGTCAGATCCCCTCCTCCTGGATGAAAGACACTTTTGATCCCTCCATTCTAAACGGTACAAAGCCGACTTACACGCCGGCGTCTTAAAGACTCCGACAGAAGGACGGGCCTGACTCATCTGGTGCTAAAAAGACATCAAAAGGACACATTCCTGGTGCCACGAGTTGCCGTGGGGAGAATTCTCCCACGGTCAACCCAACTAACCTTTCTTTAGTGTTTGCGGAGGAGAAACTGGAAACCTTTTCGGATTAGGGAAGCGCCTCTAAAACAGCTCAATGTCAAACCGCGGCCGAGGGAGGAATTTCTCCAACATTTCCTGGCATTTGTTATTTAATCTCTCTCGAGTACCAAAAATGGAGGAATTTGACAGGAATGTCACTGAGCGCACCATCGTGATTTCATTTGCTCTAATGTGTAAATCCCACTCATCTGCCGTCTGATCCAAGTCAACGAAAGACGTGCTGGGCGTCCGACTCTGGCTCAGCGACACATGAGACGGACGAACTTGGGTGGCGAAGGCCCCGAAATCATAGCTCAAGTGTGAATGATGGAAACGAGAGAGGTGTGCGAGCGAAGGATGCCCGGGTGTCTTCAACTGAAATGCGTAAATAAAACTGTGTGTGTGGTCCCGAGTCGGGGGGGGGGGGGGGGGGAGAGACTGACCTGCTCGGCAAAGAAGGACATGATGGTGAAGACGACGAGCGTTACGAGGACACAGTGCGTCCAGAACTTCAGCTTGTCCCGATATACGCGCCTAAATTTTTTTTTGAAAAACATGGGCAGTTAGTTTTTAAGTAGAACAGCAAAAAGGTGCAGATGCAGAAACAACATTGGGCACATCTCACTGGAGGGGAGGCTACATGCTGTGATGCAACAAGAAGGAAATATACAATATGCAGAGGGCAGCAGGGCAACAGGGTGACAAGGTGACATCATTCAACACCATCTGGCTGTTACTTTACTAACTCAAAGACAGAAGGGGGAGGTGGGGGAGACGGGAGGCTCAGCTGTGTAATGATCTGGCGAGTATCTTACAGCTAGCGACTGATCTGAGGCGGCTCGGTTCTAATTTTAAAGCCTCCGTGCGAGTCTGGCATTCTCCCCGAGAACAGGAGCAAGATGCCCCGATAAAACCCCTCCAAAGCCCCCGAAGGATTCCCACCTCGATGAATAACCAAGCTCACGTGCAACGAGGATTCAAAAGCATCTGGAAAAAAAAACAACAACAACAAAAAAACGTCTCGTCCTACCACTCCTGGAGCTCTTCCATGTGCAGAAATCTGTTGCGATACTCTCTCGGCAGCTCAAACTGGGACGGCAGCGGGAACATGGACTCGTAGAAGTCTCTCAGCACAGCTTTCACGGTGGCAGCGTCCTTGTGGCTGTGGTCGATGTTATCGTTCAGACAGACGAACTTCCTGTTGATTGCGTAATACGATTAAAAGGAGGGGCAAAAAACAAATACTCAGGGGAAAAGAAAAGTAATCTGGAGCCTTCCCCACCCCCCCTCCCCCCCACACCTGGGATTCTTCCTAATGTCATCCAACTGGCCGACCACGTGGGAAACATTTGTCCGCACCATCTTGAAAGCGATCTCCTCCTCCCCCATGATCTCAAACCTGTCCAACAGAGCACACGTTAGCCGCAGCAACAGTAAAGCTAAGACTACATATTTCAGACCGAATAACGGCCACTTTAGAAGATCTCACTTGTACTTATTCTGGTCCCTGAAGGCTTTCTGGATGCGCTCTGTGATGGGCTTGCAGTAGAGGACGAGGCCTTTTGTGACAGGAGGCTGTGGATAGAACATTTGCAATGGATTCAAGTTATTGAATTGGAGGTTTTCGCCCCCAGCCCAGCCATTTACGTGAGGCTCACCATGCTGGGGTCATAGTAGGCCTCCTGTGTTGGGTTCACCAGGTGGAGCTGGGTCAGGTTAGCCGGGAGCGTCTTAGAGCAGTTTATCAACATCTGCTCCAGGCCTGTCAAGTCCTAGAAAAGTGCAAACAGAGAAATATTACACACTTCAAAACTGAAAGAGCTCTCACAGTCATCACAGTTATCAGAGCCGGGACGCACCTGGAGGCTGAGTGGCAGCTCGTGGATCCTCGTGGCCAGAGTTCGAATCTCTCGGTCGGACAAGACGCCCGAGTGGTCCGTGTCGATCTCGTCGAACACCTCAGACACGTTGAGGTGCTGCTGGGCACTCATCAGGAAGTAGAAATACGAGAAGGCAAACTGCATGTCCTCGGAGTGGCGAACGCGATGGCCCGACGTCTTCTCGAACTCCTCTGTGAATCTGAAGGAAGAGGAAGAAGGAAGAAGAAGAAGCGCTGGAGCGGTTCGAGACGTCGCCTCGTCGGGAACACCGCGACAAAAAGAGACGTTAGAGCACTCACGTGTCCTGCAGCTCCTGCATGATGAGCCGGTCGATCATGTGAGGCATGTGCGCGGGGACTTTGCGCGACGTGAAGCCGAACTGGCCGTTGAGCAGCTTGTTGACGTAGCGCAGCGAGTCGGCGAAGGTGTCCCGCAGCCTCCGACCAGCGGCGGCGCCGTCGGCCTCGTACGACAACTCTCTCTGCAGGCGCTCCTCTTCCTGCGAGCGTGTCGACACCGAGAGAGATTATTAACAATCGAGAGGGATCGAAACGCTGGAGCAGAAAGGTGGACGTCGTCGGCGCTACTTACCTCGAGCACTTTCTGGAAGTACTTCCTCCTCTCCCACGGCAGGAAGCCTCGGTCTGAGGAGATGAAGTGTTGAAGTCTGCGACCGAAAGGAGCTCCTCCTGCAGCGTCCTCCGGCTCCGCCCGACTCTGCACACTCTTGGATTTGGAAATGCTGTCTAGCAGTTTGGAAGTCAAGGGCCTGTCTATCGCAGCGTTCAGATCATAATGTTTGGGTGCTAGACCCTCATGCTCGTCATCAGTGTGGACGGTAATAAAACGAGGGACCGTAACCTCTTTCCTGGACGTTTCCTCTTTGGAGTTCAGATTTGTCGGAATAATATTTCCCGCAGGTGGTTTTCCTTCCAACTGCTCTCCCTCCAAGTCTTTATGGGGCTTCCCCTGGACCTCGCTCGCTGGTTGTGAATCGATGTAAGGTTTCAACAGTTCGGCCTTCGTGAGGTTATAACCCTTCATAGTGATGTCATTGATCAGGAGCTTCTCCTCCAGCTTTTGCAGCTCGCTTTGCACAGCGGCCGGTAGAAGTGACACATTCAGCGACGGCACTTCTACGACGATCAGAGGTTCCCCGGGCGGCCTCCTCTGGATCTTAGGACCGCGCTGGTCCTCGGGAACATCCGAGAACGGGACCGGAGGCTCTGGAGTCGAGGTCGGCTTCGGGTCTTTGTCGTCGTCGTCGTCGTCATCTTTGCTCGCGGCCTGGGACGCGTTAGCCTGCGGCGGCTCGCGGGTGTCGACGGCCACGCCGAAGCACATTATGAACTCGGTGTCGTCGTGTCTCTGGAAAGTGAGATTGTACTGGATCTGGGTAGCGTTGTGGCCCGGGTGAAGAAGCAGGTGAATGGTCTTCCACTTGTTGGCGACGGACGTGTGGCGGACCGCCGGGTTGTCACCGACGTGGGCGTCCGAGATTCGGCGGGCCAGTCTGTCGAAGCTGAAATATGGCCTGGTTTCACCTACCGGGAGGGTGTACAGGCTCTGATTCCTCACTAGGGTCACATGACGCAGCTCGCCAAAGTGCTCTACAACGGAAATGAATACACGTTAAAAAGGTCTTTCCTTTATTTTAACCAACTGTGGCTCCTTTCATTTAACTCACCTTGGCCACAGTCTCCCACATCGAACCCACAGGAGAGCACATTGCAGGCCTGGTCGCAGAACTTGTCCGCCAGCCAGGAGTTGGCACAGCCTTGATTACAGTACGAAATCCCCCCAAGACCTCCTAACCCGCCTGCAAACTGCCACACCGGTCCGCCACCTCCGCCGGGACCGCCACCGCCGACCCCGGCCACGAAGCGACCGTTTCCTGCCGCGCCTGTCGGAGAAAAAGGAAGAACATATCGGACGTGAAATAAACAAACGGCCGTATTTGAGAGGGGACGGAGGCGATCTCTTTACCGAGGCAGTCTCCTCCGTCCCAGTCGCAGGCAGAGTTGTTGCAGGCTTTGTCACAGTAGCCATCTTTGATCCAAGATCCCGGGCAGCCCTCGGCACAGTTGGGGACCGGCCAGGTGAGATACACCTGCAGGCGAAGCGAGGAAAAGACCAGATTGGCAAACGGCGCACAGGAATTTCAACGTCGGCACTTTTTTCTCATCGCACGGCTTTCACACCTTCTGTCCTTTGGAGTGGCTGTAGAAGTCGTCCGGCCAGACGTCTTTGCCGAACATCACGTCGTCGTTGAGGTAAATGAACTTCTGCGAGAGCCCCGGGATGCGGTGGATGTGGGTCTCGATGGAAGGGGAGCTGAATGTGGGAAGGTGGCTGCTGTTCAGGAAGATATCCTTAAAAAGTCAAAACATATTTACAATTAGTTTGCCGATTCTGTAAAACATAGTTAAAGCTTGTTTATATAAACATAACAAGCACAATTTAACGACATATTCAGGTGAGGTTGCCTCCAGTATGACAAGTTCTGTAATTGTTTTGGTACTTTTCCACGACGTCGGGTTAGGAGTCAGTCAAAATGAGCTCACCACACACATCCCCGTTTAGTGTGGGAGAGGTTTAAATGTTACCTGATGGGGGACGACTGTAACTCGGGGGTTATCCAGGTTGAGCCAGGAGGGAATCTGCCCGTTAGTGATGATGAAGATGTGTCGCACCCAGGGGGCGTGTCTCTCCACGGAGCGCAGCGAATAGCGCAGCTCCTCGTTGTCCTCAAATCGGCTGGCCGACACGTCTTCATCCTGTTTGGACTGGAGAGGAACACCGTGAATAGTCGGCCTGCGTCCGCGGGGGGGGGGCGGGGCGAACGCCGTCGCTCGCGATGAACAGGGGTTCGAGGGCGGATCGGTCGCACCTGTGAGATGGCGGTGAGGTCCCAGAACAAGTAGGCGGGGCTGATGGTCAACTCTTTTCCATCCAGGGTCAGATTCTTTTTGGCCTGCTGCGCCAGGTCGGTGAAGTCCTGCGGGGTGTTGAGGTGGAGCAGGGCGATGCCGGCCTCGGAGTACAACTCAAACTGAGGGGGCAAAGAAACAGTACGCCGGTCATTTGGGATTACGTGATCATAAAGTGTTTCTTTTAAGAATCCTAAACACACCCTGATGGCCTCTAGCACGGCACATGCAACCAAGAAGACGTCCATTTATTTAAACCTGCTTTTAGCCTGTGATGCTAGTTATGTGTATATTCTTGTTTTTTTTAATACCGTTATGTCATCTCTCTTGTTTATATTGTTATTGCTTTTAATTGTTTCAGTTTTTTTACCATGTAAAGTGCCTTTGAGTACCTTTGTTTACGCCATACAAATATAATGTATTATTATTATTCAGAATAAAGCAAAAGATGACGGGGTTGACCCCTCAAATCAAAACATTTATGATGCTCGGGTGGAGGCATCTACTGGCGGCTGCAGTCAGAACAATGTGTGTGTGTGTGTGTGTGTGTGTGTAAAGAGGTGAGAGTTCAAAACATTCTGTGATGTCATCTTCTCCATGGAGCTGGCTCTCCATCTGATCTCAGGAGAGTTATGCGAGGCATTGGAGGACTCCCTCTGTGTGTGTGTGTGTGTGTGTGTGTGTGTGTGTGTGTGTGTGTGTGTGTGTGTGTGTGTGTGTGTGTGTGTGTGTGTTCCTGTTTTTAGTCTTATAAACCCAGCGGGGAGTCAGCCTCTCCTTATAGTCCTGATAATGCTCCAACTCACGGCGTGTGGAGGCCGAACACTGGCACATGCCCGCCTGCGAGCATGTATAAACTATTATTTATTTACATACATAGATAGATAACGCAGGGGAAGAGAGAAAAATATCTATTTGTGGAACGAGACATCATCATTTTTGGCCTCTGGCAACACTTAATTAGCATTTTAGCTGCTGACATATAATAATAACCAGCAGATTAAAAGAGTATGCAGCGCTTAATTAAACATCATTATACTAAACACACACACAGGTTTCATAGCTCACTTCAGGATAAATTAGGCGACGCCTTCCACATTTGCTGATCTGCCCTCAAAGCATGCACAACCTTTTGCCCTCCAACTGACATATGGACATGTTTATAATCTGAGATACTTCACAGCCCGCCTCCATACACACTTGTATTAAAACCCTCATCCTTTATACTTCTTTCTCAGTAGCTGCTACCGTGTGAGCGTAAAATAAATAATAATAATTGCTTGGTAGTGGAGACGAGACACCGTGTGGACAACCGCAAACGCAAACAAATGCATGCTAATGCTAACGCCTCAGCAGTCTTGTACACAGACACTGGGGGCAGATGATCGGGGTTGTGGGGCAGCTTTCATCACCATAGCGAACGGTCTACCACCGGCTATAAATACCCCGCCGTCTCACACCGCCTGAACCGCACATCATCCCTCTTTCACAGAATCGGCCCGGCAACACCAGGAAACCCCTTGAAACTGTGGGTTGTGTGGCCACACACACACACACACACACACACACACACACACACACACACACACACACACACACACACACACACACACACACACACACACACACACACACACACACACACACACACACACACACACACACACACACACACACACACACACACACACACACACACACACACACACACACTTTAAAAAAAGACAATAAAATCACAAATAAGGCAAAATCTTATTGATCTCCGTATTAAATTACACCACTGACACATCAAATATAGACTTTTAGATAAATAATTATTATTGCCGTTATTATCATTATTGCTAAATATCAAAGACATCACCACAAATAATAACATATTAAAAAAAGTTCAATATTAATAGCAACTATATCAATATTCATATTATGTATTGATAGCCCGTAACAAATCCCTGTGATCTTTTCGGCGTGCCGGCTGGCGCCGCGCCGCGCCACTCCAAACAGTTGTTCTAATGTTAACCCCCGCACCGCCGGCTACAGTTACAGCCCGAATGCCGCCGGCTATTATCACATGACGGGCTCACAGCGCGACCCCCGAACTGGGAGACAAATGCATGAATGATGGGACAACTGGGATTGGTGATGATACGTGGGTTAAACACCATTAACCTCCATGTCATTACATACATAAAAGGTAAAGTGACTTGTACTCAGAAGCAGTCGTAAAGATGTGATTATTACAGCCAGTGTTATTGTGTACAGTATATGATGGTTATTATTATTATTATTATTATTATTATTATTATAATAGCTGTAGGATGTCTTACTGTTATCTAGAATTGAGATTACAGCGGTTTAATCTGTATCTTTTTTAAAAAATGTTTTAAAGAAACTAAGAATAATCTTTTGTTTTAGTAAGACGTGAATAAACGGTGAGTTTTAATTATTTTATTTTTTGCCGCTGTCCATTTTCTTTCTTTGGGCATTTCCTTTTTCTTTTTCATGATTGCGTTATATTTATTGTAACTTTAATGATTTAAAAAAAAAAAAAAAAAGGACTTTATAATTAGATGCTCTAATATAACCACGTTCAAATTAAGCGTAACAATTAGTGCAAAGATGCACCCGCGGCTCCAATTACTGTTTTAATTATATACTGTTATAATTTTCTCTCAGTATGCTGATAATTTTTTCAGTTCATCTTTTTGGTCTAAACAATGTCAGACAACGGTGGAAATAGCCCGCCATTCATTTCCCGGAGCCAAGCTGAACTATTTTAAAAATTGCTTGTTTGGATTTGACCTGCGATCCAAAACACAAAAGATGTTCAGTTTCCCGTCTTAGAAGACCACGAAATCCCGCAAATATTCACATTTGAGACGCCGGAACAAGTGAATCCGGGGAATATTATCTTAAAAATGACTGAAATTGATTTTGTCGATCCACAAATTGATTTATCTACTACTTTAAAATACAGTTGGAGGTTTTTAAGGCTGATTTAAGGAGTAATCATCCTTCATTCTTCCGTAGAACACCTTTGTTCTACCTTTAGTTACCTAATCCGTCAACTATATTATTGGAAGACGGGACTCAGGCTGTCTCATGGTGAGACGGGGTCACCCAGGGGTCACTCAGGGGTCACCGTTTTGTTTTCTTTGATTATTTCGGAGCTCGTTAGTGCTCGTTTAAAATAGAAAAAGGCCATATCTGGCAGGACAGCGCGACCTCCGATCCAAGGAAGGATTCGACGTTTGAGTTTCGCCCTTTCCTTCGATTCCGATGCTGCTGCGATGTATAAAAAGACCTTTAATTTGTGCATGTGTGTACAGTAAATGTCTGTAGAAAGCAACATGCTGAGGCTCTGCGATAGGACGCTGTGAGAGCGACATCTGGTGGCAAAGCTCGGTTATCTCAAAAGGTGGCTTTGACCTCAACACTGACGCCGCTTACAAAAGATCTGAGGGGAATAACGCTCTAATTAAATATGAAGTTAAATACTTCTAAAAAGTCAAGGGTGTCTAATGTATCTATATTAAATGTGAAACTCTGCCATGAGCTGTTATCAGACACTGTAGTAGATTTAAAGCAACAGAAATTCAATCAACAGATTAAAAAAAAAAATCTTGGATTCATAATCTCTCTCATCTAATCTGGCAGTAGATATAATATAATAATAATTTTCTAGACACTCAAAAATGCTTGAATATGAATATATATAAATATTATAATATGAATATATATAAATAGTATAATATATATATATATATATATATATATATATATTTATATTATATAAGAACAAATTATCATGAAAATATAACGTTATATAAATATTAGGTTATATAAAACAAAAGAATTGAATCTAAAAGGAGATTAATATGATGTAATTACCTGCAAACATGTCATATGCGTTTCATATCCACAGAATCAATATAATATATAAATAAGTAGCTAGTTACTGTAACATTTATTTATTTATTTTTTACATATTTCTGTCCCGAGCCAGTATTTGGACCGAATAGCTCATGAAATATAAAAAGGCAGAAATTAAACGATTTATGTGTCGGATATTTTAACAACATTTAGAAGAAGAAAAAAAATAAGGACTTAGATCAGAAAATAATAATGATAATTAATAAAACGGAATGTCTTACCTGTTTGATCTTATTGGTTATGACGGAGGGCAGTTTGACTCTCAGCTGCTCCGTTTCCTTAAAGGATGCCGGGAAGCCGCTCAGGTAGGCCAGCGACTGCATGCGGATCAAACCCGGAGCCTCTTTATCCGTCGTCTGCAGAACACGCAGCAAAGACGTGCATTTAAAATGTAGAAAGAGGTCAGGAGGGTATGCCGAGGACGTATGTTCATAAATTATCACGCATTTAACGGTTAATGTAACCGTTATAAACTCACCAGGTAACATCTGGACACGGAGAATTTCTGGTCCCTCGACACATCTGTGTAGCTTTTATCAGCTGTAAAAAAACAAAACACAACAACAATTAATTAACTGAGAGCCAAACTAAACCTTCAGGTGCAAAGATATACTTTAATCTTCGACACATGCACACATACATACATAACGCGTCATTGGAGTGAAGCCTTAAGAGCCACGTTAGCAAGAATACTCAGTTTCATTGTATTGATCCTTCTCACGCTGCGGCCTTCACTGGTAATACAGATCCCTTGCCCCTCATGTTCCGGTTACTCATTAATCACACTTCAAACATCATCTTTTGCAACGTAAATAACTGTTCATATCTCAGTGATAATCTGCCTGCTCGGTATAGTTATTACACCAGACTGTGAATCGTGTAGGGAGTGCCCCTTTCCTGCCAATTATTGCCCTCCTTTTGTGCCTCTTTGAATTATATTTGTGCGATTTTTTTAATTTTTTTAATTTCTTTTACCCTCGGCCTGCAAATGGAAGACCACCACCGAGACGGTGGTGGACGGGTGGAAGGCTTTGTTCATCAGCAGCAGCTCTTTGGCGGCGGAGAAGGAGGAAGAGAGCGACGGCAGCTCTTTGAGCGTGACGTTGGCTGGCAGAGCCGGGTCCAGGGCCAGCATGGGCGCGATGATGCAGTGGGACAGCAGACATTCGGGCTTAACACTGAAAACAAGAAGGAGGAAAAATATATCTATCTTCATCTTGTGCGCTCACCCAGAGGACCACCTACTCTTAACTGTGTGGTTTACACACTGTGTGAGAAATGAGTCAAATTCACAGGTTCAGCAAACAGCTTCCTTTGTGGAAACGAGCCCCTCTTTGTCGTCGGCGGTGGAAACTCACAGATGGGCTTTTAATCTCGACGTAAAAAAAGAGGGGAGGGAGAAGCCGAGAGAGACGGAGCTCCCTTTTGTCAACCTAACATGTCGAGTCTTCATTGTGGTTCAGCTTTTAAGATTCAAATGGCCATCAAAGAGGATCATCTGAGTCTTCCACCTCGTCAGACAGGTCTTTGGAGCCACTGCGTACACTTGTTTTGCAAAAGAGATGCCAAGATTTATATGAATTTTAGATTAATATCCAATTGAATAGCTGGGCCTCTTTTGCCTCCATGAAATAACTGACACTTCAGTTGTATCTGCCTGTGGTTTAACCCACTTCCTGTTTCAACACAAAGGTCTCACCCAGCTGTCTTACTGGGCCTTCAACAGTCAATTCCCAGTGGTTTGAAATGCCATTAAGTCTGCAAATTTACCTCGAAAAACACGTTTTTTTATTATTATTTAAGGTTATTACGGTTATGTCGTGCAGGTTCACACCACATTAACATATCTTCAAGCTCACCTCTCTTTTGGCACTTCAGTCGTCTCACTTGCGTTTTTCCCCAGGATTTCCCTGTGTGCAACAGGACATTGAATTCATATCATTTTCATCACACACACACACACACAACCTACTGTAGCAACACTGAACAACAGCCCTGTTTTGAGACTATTGGGAACAGGGACTTTCTCCTCTTGGGAGGTATTCTAACCTTTGATCCTAGATTCCCTCATTTCACCTCTGGGGCAATGTCTGAACAAGCCAATCAGAGTGAAAATGATAATACAACATGACTTGTCTGCCAATTCTAACTGTATTCAGGTGGAAATTAGAGTATGTTTGCACACTATGACAATATACTTCAGGGTTATATATACCCTTTTATGTTTCTGCATAACGTCTTGCAGCCCTGAAGTATCATATACATTTATTAAGAGTCACTGTAACACTACATTTGCATAGACAGAGGAGTCACAGCTACCTCAGGGCTCTTTGTTCCTCCTCCAGTTGCTCTTTGACCGTCTTCAGTTCCTTCAGCAGACCCACGTCTGTGCCGTTCACCCATGTGTACACCACATCAATAGGCATGGGCAGACACAGCCTGCAACAAGAGAAACGCTCGGGTCACTCAAGACCGTCCTGAGACTGCAAAGCCGGCGACCCCCCGTTTTTTTTTTTTTTTGTTCACGCACGGTTACCCGTCATCCCTGATCCTTCATATTTATCTGAAGGGAAGGGTACACGCTGTCCTGTGTGGAGTCCCAGCCCAATATATGTTTGCACTTGTTACTGTACGTGCAAAATGCATTAGTGCAAATGCATGCATTTGTTTGGTTGTGATGAGTTCAAGGAACCCCCCCCCCTCCAAGATTTGGAGGCAATAAATTCTGTTTTCCACTCACCTGCTTTGGAAGGATTTCCCCCCCACATTGTCTCTGTAGGAGTCAAACAGCACGTGATACTGGTCCCGACTCCACTCCACCACGACCTGGATGGAAAAGGAGGTGACACGAGCAGCTGCTACATCCCAAATATCATATACACCAAACCACACTTCTCCCTCATTATTAGCACAATAAGACTTACTGAGGATTTTTGGGGGAGCTCAAATATTAAATTACAACAGCCAAAAATATAAACTTTTAAAAAAAACGCTTGATGTTTACTCACAACGTGGTTATCGAAGACATTTGAGATGTTCCTTTTAAAATACGTCAAATCCAGTGATTCACTTATAAAAGCCGAAGTAGCGCGAGCACCTTAAAGAGTCACAACACGTCCGAGCTAAACTTAGACGTGCATTTAGTCGCGAGCTCGACCGTTAAGACACAAACCGCCCGTGTTTTCTTGAGTGGGATCTGGTGCTAGCATTAGCATTATGCTAACACACACACACACACACACACCCACCCACCCACGCGAATGAGTTAATAAATACACAGAAGAAGGCTCACCTCTCCGAACTGAAAGGCGGAAACTATCATGAGGACGATGCCCCCGAAGCAGATGTAGAGCCCGTACCGGTGGGACAGGCAGGTGTACGTCTGCCTCTGCAACAGCTTGAGCACCGAGTTGACGACGACCATGGTTCTCCTCGAAGAAGAAGAAGAAGTAGAAGCAGCAGCAGCATGCCGCTGCATTCATTCAAGTGAACTCGACACGCAAACAAAAAGCAGGTTTCACGCGAGAGGGGGGAAAAAAAGAAAGTAAACATAAGAGACACCGGATTTGTCAGCTGACCACCAGTCAGCCCGCATGACACATGACAACCCATACATTTCGCTGCTTCTTCTTCTTCTTCTTCTTCTTCTTCGAACCCGCTGTCGCCCCCTGGTGGTGGGGAGGAGCAGGGCCCCGTCGCCCCTCCAGGGCCCCAACAGTTGCAAGCTAGGCCTGTAGCCACATTATCACGAATTTAGTCTTGCGTGCTTAGCTTTAATATATATATATATTTTTTTTAATCAAATATTTTTACTTTGAGAATTCTCAGGTTGAATGCTAATCCCTCTATATGTCTTTTTAAGTATAGCTTGTACAATCAACATCTCAATTAGGGCTGCAACTGATTAATATCATTGTGGAATAATCTGTTGATTATGTTCTTGATTAATCAAGTAGTTGTTCGGTCTATAACATTTTATAAAATGGTGAGCAATGTTCTTAAAACTCAAGGTGGCGCCACAACTCAAACATATTGAGTTTAGTCATAGAGGCCGTGAAGAAACCAGGAAATATTCACATTTAAGAAGCTGGAGTCGGAGATCCTTTTTCTTGGGAAAATAACATTAATCAATTATTTCGTAGATCCAGATCTCCAAAGTGCACCAAATGTGCTCTGTAACAAAAGCACTTTTAATGTCAGGAGAAAAGCAGGAATATGGCTGCTCAGAACTAGCCTTGTACATCCCAAAATCAACAAAGAGAACAAGAAACACAGTGGCGTCACAACAAGATCCAAGTAGGACTTTGTGTCGCGTGACAAGTGGGGATGGGGGTGATAATGACACTAGCACAGTGTTAGTTGTCCAGAGTCATTTGACAGTTTTCCAGAACTTCACAAACTAAAAATAACCTCATCTCTGGTGTCCTCTCCTGAGACCAGGAGAGATGTAGTAGCCTTCCTTCCTCTATGAGCAGTCAGGAGTCCCACCAAGCCAGAAAAAGAACTTCAATAGCCCCATCATGAATTAAAGCTCTAAACGGGATCCACTTGGATTTTGTGTCCCATGGCCTTCTTTTAAAATCCTCTACGGATTTTGAGCCATGATGTTCCAGGTTCACCCTCCATACATTTAGTTGTGTCCCATCGTTTTCCAAACAATCTAATCCAATACTGGAGAGATTTACACTATTATAACAACTAATGAAATTAGCACAAAAGAACATGACACACATCTAGTCGTGGGCATGTATTCCAAGTTGATGGGCTGTGGGGTTGGCACTTACAGTTTATTGTTGTCCCTCCAGCAGCACCAACCAGCCGTGCTAAGATCCTTTCAGGAGGAAATATTTGGCCTTGAAGCTAAATTTAGGTCGATGTCCACCTATTCCTCATGAATCTTAACGTCGCTCTCACCACCTCTATTGGAAAGATTAAAACGAGGATTCGCACAAAACAAGCTATGTCGTGCAACCTTTCGCACAACTTTCCAAATAATACGCAGATTATTTAAAACCTTTGTGTCTTTGTTGAAAAGCAAACACAGAGTAGCACCCTGGAATGGCTATATGTTGGCTAAGGATTCTCATTTCTCAGCCAAGAGTACCTTGGTGTCCCCAGATGAACCGGTTTTTTTAGGATCCCAGCCACATAGTCTCAGTCTGGGACCGAGCACTTGTACCACCAGAGAGCAGTGGTGGGAGAAAGAAAGTATACGGATCATATACTCAACCATGGAAGAAAAAAAAAATTCATTTAAAGTAAAAGCCATGCATTCAAAATCGTACTTCCTTAAAAGCAGCAAAGTGTATTTATTATATCCAAAGTTAATCTTAAAAAATTCTGCAAAAAAAGTACTTAATTACAACTTTAATGTACTTCTGTTTTACGACTTAGCTTATTGGTTTATTACTTTTTTGGCATTGTAAAAATACATAAACCAACCAACATCATATAGCAGCTCCAATGTTGTAAACATGCATCCAAAAAGAAATGAATATAATGTGAAATGTAGTAACAAAAGAATAGGATCATATTTATACACGATATAAACATCCTGCAACAATTAATACTTTGACTTGTCATAGTTAACGGGGCTTTTATTCGCGTAGCTCTGCCCACTCTGGTTTTAGGGGAAGAGGTTACTTTAAACTGTACACAGGACATCAGCTCATTCTTCCACCAGACGAATCCACAGCGGCGGAGGACTCGACGCTGATCCTGGACCAGCCTTTAAACGAGGATCGTTGTTTTTCTTCTCCTCCTCCTTCTTCTTCTTCTTCTTCTTCTTCTTCTTCTTCAGCCCGGTGCTCAACGTCTTCTGTCGGGGGAGGAGTTCCGCGTGAACCCTGAGTGACATGTCTTGGTTCAGGCGAGGGCTGTGCTTTCTGCCGGTGTTCCTGGTCATCTGGTCCTCCAGCACGTTCATTGTCACCTACCTTATTGCGCTTTTCAGACGCGACGTCGACATCATCTTTCCATACATAAGGTTAGTTTGCATCCGTGCATTTGTTCTCAGAAAATATGGGGAGGAGGGAGGGGGTCTTTGATCTTTTAGCCAGTCAAATCTCAGATATTTTTTTTTTTTGTTTCTTTCTCATTCCGATCGATTTCCTTGAGAGCGAGACTTGAAACGACTTTAGTTTCGTTTTGTCCTCCGAGCTCGTGGACTTTGGCCCGGTTCCCAAACTCCGGCTCACGTAACACACAGCTGTCCCTCCGCAGCACGGCTTCCTCTCACTTCTCCCTTTTATTTCTAAGAAGAAAAAGTTTGCTAAATGCGCACACACACACACACACACACACACACACACACACACAATAACGGGAAGTTGTGCTTCAACTGTAAACGCATGTCATGTCTTTTCCCCTTTGCAGTGACACAGGTGCAAACCCCCCGGAGAGCTGCATTTTTGGCCTGATGACGTTCATTTCTGCGTGCGCAGGTATATTCACGTCGCCATGAACTCGCGTGCATTCGTCTCGTCTGACTCTTTGTTAGGCAACTTTGGGCTTCCCCCAACATCCAAAAGATGTTATAGTTGCATTTCCCCCTTTTTATTTAGAGGAAAATGAAAGCAGAATTTATTTCTCGGGATGCAGGTATAGAATTTTCTTTTATTTATTTTTTTTTTTTTTTAAGTTTTACATTATGGTCATCTTTCACACAGGAACCGCCACCATATACGCCCGCTACAAGTTCATGGAGAAGCTGAGTGCGACCACAAACGTGGTGAACTCTCATCTCAATAAAACCGCCTTTGTTTTTGGGATGTTCTCCTGCCTGGGCATGTGCATTGTCGCCACGTTCCAGGTATGTCCTCCTCCTCAACGTGCAGGTGCACATTTTCATCACACGAAGGCCACTTCCGGGTAGTTTAAACGTCCGCGCTCGTCCTAACCTCTTTCTGGATTTTGCAGGAAACAACAGTGACGGTCGTCCACGACATCGGCGCTCTGATGTTCTTCGTCTCCGGCGTCTTGTACATCATCCTCCAGTCTGTGATATCGCACCGGGCCTATCCGGTCGGGTCCTCCATGGGTGTGTGCCGAGTACGTTCGGGTGTCGCCACCCTCGCCTTTTTGGCCTTTTTCCCCAGTATCCTTTCACATGAGTCTAAAAATCTGTTGCGACACATTATATTTCTGCGAATGTTTACGCAGCACGACATGCACGCTTCCCCGAGAGTCATTCACAGTATAAATAAATGCATGAATTTTCCTTTAATTGATCATTCAGCTGTCATCTGCGCGTTCTTCGTGACACAAAACACACTGCACAGAGACAAAGGAGACGAGGTATAGGCCGTCGTCTGTCATCGTGATCTGTCATCGTGTCATCATTTGTTTCTGTTTGCCAACGTGTGTGTGTGTGTGTGTGTGTGTGTGTGTCTCTCTCAGGACTATCCCTACCATGTAGCCAGCGCTGTGTGCGAGTGGATCGTCGCCTTCAGCTTCATCTGCTTCTTCCTCACATACATTGACGATTTCAAGGTGTGTATATCTCGCCATCTAACGGGGAAAACTTTCTTCTTTTCTTTTTTTTTTCCAAAATGTATTATTTACTGCTGCAAGTTGTTCTCAATTTTGTTGTTGTTTTTATTTCCCCGCAGCTGTTCACCTTACGAGTGAAAATAGAAAGCGAGGAGTGACCTTGACGAGTCTGCAAACTGCCAGCGAAATCACCATTTTTTCACCTTTTCAAAAATGTGCTGCTTTTGTTTTTGTAAAGCTTTTTATGCTTTTTTTGTACATTTTACACTGCGAAGCTTTTGTAAGATTTTTCTCTTTTGCATATCCTGACTGAATTTATTGGTGGATTGCAGTTGGTGCATTGTTATTTATACACTTTATGAAGAATCGGTCATAGCAGGAACCAAACTGGTCACAGCATGTGTCTTTATACTTTTTTATACGCGCTCGCGTCATTTTTTAAATACTTTTTTATACTTATTATGTGCTGGGTTCAAACACAGCTTTGCACTTTGCTCTTTGATCGTGTTCAACCTGCAACGCCAGCGTGACACGCCGAGTCCCGTCAGACCTGTGACAAGTAAAAAAAGAGAAGTTCAATGAGCACACTGATACCTTCTGGAAGTAACCAGAAGCCTGCCTGAAATATTACTTCAAATGGGAATATTATTCAAATACTAGCAGTAGTTCCTTAACCAAAGTTGTAAATATTTGTTACTCATTTTCCAATGTTGTTGTCTTTGGAGCCCTTTCTGTATGCCCTGCTCCACATGGTCTTTACTGTATGCTGCTCATGGTGGTTCGACAGATCAATAACGCCTTTTATTTAGGGACAGAGGTTTCTAGGATCTCACATGTAAAATGTAATCAGCTGAAAAATACAATTAATTTGAGTATCAGAATTATATATATATAATTTTTTTTTAAAGTTGATTATTACAGATTTTTAATGGTGCAAGTAACTCCACGAGGACACTGAGACACATTTGTGAATGTGGAGCTCATGAATAAAATGGACTTGACGCATGAGAAAGTGAAATCAATACTGTGTATAATAACGTCAAGCTGCTCGAGATGTTTTATAATTACCATCAACATATTCCATGTCACATGCTGGGAAGGCTTGTGACACCTTGTATGCTGAGAAAAGTGTTTGTGTCACAGCGTTGGCCAAATTAAAGATCACTATCACGTTTGAGTATCTGCTGATGTATTTCACTGGCCAGTACTGTTGGAGGGTCTCTTCGTAGATGAATGGTGATTAGGAGATGGGACTATCAGGCTGTGGTCACATGAAGTTATTCACTTTGGGGATTTATTTGTATTCTTCTGACATAATGTACTGCACAGATCACGGTGCCATGCTGAGCTGAAAAAAATTAAAGATACACTTTTCTTTATATTTTTAAACAAACTGTTTGAGTTTATTCCAAACTTCTCCACTCTCAAGTCGTCACAGTGTAAAATGCATTCATAGAAATCTTACGGATATTTCTTTTCATTTTGCGAAAGCGTTCTTCTCTATTCTACTTCTTTTTTTTCGGGCATGTAGTCACAAGTCCTGCTCTATGAAACGATAAGCTGACGCACAAACAATCTGCAGGTATATTATGTTCCGACTCGCCGATTGGACTCTTTAGTGCAAGTTTCTCTTCATTCTAGCCGAGGTTAGTGTGCAACGCGGTGATATAACTGGCAAAACACTGTGTACACAAACCCAATTAAAAGAGGAGTCGATGGTAAAAAAAACTACCTAAAGCAGAGCCAGACAAAACATTACTATTCATCATTTATTGTCTGGCATCGTGTCATATAAAGGTGGGTTTTCTTCTGTACGACACATGCAGCAGCTTTAGAAAATAAAAATGTTTTTTTTGTGCAAAATAAGTAGAACGGAGGCCTCAGACTGAGCGCGCTGTAGTTTGTGCTCCTCCGACATGGCCACCTGGAACTATTGGGGATAAGACGACTCATTTTTTTTTTAAAAATCACAGATTTTCTGTGGGCCAAAAGAAAAACAACAATTGGTATTTAGCATTCTGTGAAAAAAGGTCAAAATATTGCCGTAATGATTCTATCCAAATACTTCAGCGGTGGCTGAAATTTAAGGAAGGGTTAAACCCACATGACATGTGATTCTCCTTCCCATTAAACTGGTCTTGTGACTATACGGCGCATCAAAACTGAAAGTATATTGTGATATGTATCCTCCCTTTGACTAACACACAGAATTACAATGCATGTGTCAAACAGTCAAAGTATCCAACATACATTTATGTATTTCTGTTGTATCTCTTAAAGGCATTACGCTGTGATAGCAGTGTGACAATCGAAGAAGACCAATGACTTGAATGGTATAGAATGACTTTCTACCGCCACGCGTTGAGATCTACTGCGGACATAATCAACAGGGAATTATTCCCCGTTTGTCAAAAAAAAAAAATACTAAAAAGTATCAAAATTGAGGTCACTGAACGACCGTAAAGGAAAAGAAATTCAGTGCTTTTAGGCTGAAATTACAATCACTCTGGTGGACGCTTCCTGTTTCAGGCACTGACATTGGCCCCTCATCTCCGGTACTCCTTCCTGCAACCTTACTTCTCCAAGTGCAGGCCTCAGGGAGGAGCGCCGAGGGGCTTCTACAGGAAGCTTCGTGGTGGGACGGACGAAAAAAGAAAGAAAAAAAAGAAAGAAAAAAAGCTTATTGGTTTATTACTTTTTTGGCATTGTAAAAATACATAAACCAACCAACATCATATAGCAGCTCCAATGTTGTAAACATGCATCCAAAAAGAAATGAATATAATGTGAAATGTAGTAACAAAAGAATAGGATCATATTTATACACGATATAAACATCCTGCAACAATTAATACTTTGACTTGTCATAGTTAACGGGGCTTTTATTCGCGTAGCTCTGCCCACTCTGGTTTTAGGGGAAGAGGTTACTTTAAACTGTACACAGGACATCAGCTCATTCTTCCACCAGACGAATCCACAGCGGCGGAGGACTCGACGCTGATCCTGGACCAGCCTTTAAACGAGGATCGTTGTTTTTCTTCTCCTCCTCCTTCTTCTTCTTCTTCTTCTTCTTCTTCTTCTTCAGCCCGGTGCTCAACGTCTTCTGTCGGGGGAGGAGTTCCGCGTGAACCCTGAGTGACATGTCTTGGTTCAGGCGAGGGCTGTGCTTTCTGCCGGTGTTCCTGGTCATCTGGTCCTCCAGCACGTTCATTGTCACCTACCTTATTGCGCTTTTCAGACGCGACGTCGACATCATCTTTCCATACATAAGGTTAGTTTGCATCCGTGCATTTGTTCTCAGAAAATATGGGGAGGAGGGAGGGGGTCTTTGATCTTTTAGCCAGTCAAATCTCAGATATTTTTTTTTTTTGTTTCTTTCTCATTCCGATCGATTTCCTTGAGAGCGAGACTTGAAACGACTTTAGTTTCGTTTTGTCCTCCGAGCTCGTGGACTTTGGCCCGGTTCCCAAACTCCGGCTCACGTAACACACAGCTGTCCCTCCGCAGCACGGCTTCCTCTCACTTCTCCCTTTTATTTCTAAGAAGAAAAAGTTTGCTAAATGCGCACACACACACACACACACACACACACACACACACACACACACACAATAACGGGAAGTTGTGCTTCAACTGTAAACGCATGTCATGTCTTTTCCCCTTTGCAGTGACACAGGTGCAAACCCCCCGGAGAGCTGCATTTTTGGCCTGATGACGTTCATTTCTGCGTGCGCAGGTATATTCACGTCGCCATGAACTCGCGTGCATTCGTCTCGTCTGACTCTTTGTTAGGCAACTTTGGGCTTCCCCCAACATCCAAAAGATGTTATAGTTGCATTTCCCCCTTTTTATTTAGAGGAAAATGAAAGCAGAATTTATTTCTCGGGATGCAGGTATAGAATTTTCTTTTATTTATTTTTTTTTTTTTTTTAAGTTTTACATTATGGTCATCTTTCACACAGGAACCGCCACCATATACGCCCGCTACAAGTTCATGGAGAAGCTGAGTGCGACCACAAACGTGGTGAACTCTCATCTCAATAAAACCGCCTTTGTTTTTGGGATGTTCTCCTGCCTGGGCATGTGCATTGTCGCCACGTTCCAGGTATGTCCTCCTCCTCAACGTGCAGGTGCACATTTTCATCACACGAAGGCCACTTCCGGGTAGTTTAAACGTCCGCGCTCGTCCTAACCTCTTTCTGGATTTTGCAGGAAACAACAGTGACGGTCGTCCACGACATCGGCGCTCTGATGTTCTTCGTCTCCGGCGTCTTGTACATCATCCTCCAGTCTGTGATATCGCACCGGGCCTATCCGGTCGGGTCCTCCATGGGTGTGTGCCGAGTACGTTCGGGTGTCGCCACCCTCGCCTTTTTGGCCTTTTTCCCCAGTATCCTTTCACATGAGTCTAAAAATCTGTTGCGACACATTATATTTCTGCGAATGTTTACGCAGCACGACATGCACGCTTCCCCGAGAGTCATTCACAGTATAAATAAATGCATGAATTTTCCTTTAATTGATCATTCAGCTGTCATCTGCGCGTTCTTCGTGACACAAAACACACTGCACAGAGACAAAGGAGACGAGGTATAGGCCGTCGTCTGTCATCGTGATCTGTCATCGTGTCATCATTTGTTTCTGTTTGCCAACGTGTGTGTGTGTGTGTGTGTGTGTGTGTGTGTGTGTGTGTGTCTCTCTCAGGACTATCCCTACCATGTAGCCAGCGCTGTGTGCGAGTGGATCGTCGCCTTCAGCTTCATCTGCTTCTTCCTCACATACATTGACGATTTCAAGGTGTGTATATCTCGCCATCTAACGGGGAAAACTTTCTTCTTTTCTTTTTTTTTTCCAAAATGTATTATTTACTGCTGCAAGTTGTTCTCAATTTTGTTGTTGTTTTTATTTCCCCGCAGCTGTTCACCTTACGAGTGAAAATAGAAAGCGAGGAGTGACCTTGACGAGTCTGCAAACTGCCAGCGAAATCACCATTTTTTCACCTTTTCAAAAATGTGCTGCTTTTGTTTTTGTAAAGCTTTTTATGCTTTTTTTGTACATTTTACACTGCGAAGCTTTTGTAAGATTTTTCTCTTTTGCATATCCTGACTGAATTTATTGGTGGATTGCAGTTGGTGCATTGTTATTTATACACTTTATGAAGAATCGGTCATAGCAGGAACCAAACTGGTCACAGCATGTGTCTTTATACTTTTTTATACGCGCTCGCGTCATTTTTTAAATACTTTTTTATACTTATTATGTGCTGGGTTCAAACACAGCTTTGCACTTTGCTCTTTGATCGTGTTCAACCTGCAACGCCAGCGTGACACGCCGAGTCCCGTCAGACCTGTGACAAGTAAAAAAAGAGAAGTTCAATGAGCACACTGATACCTTCTGGAAGTAACCAGAAGCCTGCCTGAAATATTACTTCAAATGGGAATATTATTCAAATACTAGCAGTAGTTCCTTAACCAAAGTTGTAAATATTTGTTACTCATTTTCCAATGTTGTTGTCTTTGGAGCCCTTTCTGTATGCCCTGCTCCACATGGTCTTTACTGTATGCTGCTCATGGTGGTTCGACAGATCAATAACGCCTTTTATTTAGGGACAGAGGTTTCTAGGATCTCACATGTAAAATGTAATCAGCTGAAAAATACAATTAATTTGAGTATCAGAATTATATATATATAATTTTTTTTTAAAGTTGATTATTACAGATTTTTAATGGTGCAAGTAACTCCACGAGGACACTGAGACACATTTGTGAATGTGGAGCTCATGAATAAAATGGACTTGACGCATGAGAAAGTGAAATCAATACTGTGTATAATAACGTCAAGCTGCTCGAGATGTTTTATAATTACCATCAACATATTCCATGTCACATGCTGGGAAGGCTTGTGACACCTTGTATGCTGAGAAAAGTGTTTGTGTCACAGCGTTGGCCAAATTAAAGATCACTATCACGTTTGAGTATCTGCTGATGTATTTCACTGGCCAGTACTGTTGGAGGGTCTCTTCGTAGATGAATGGTGATTAGGAGATGGGACTATCAGGCTGTGGTCACATGAAGTTATTCACTTTGGGGATTTATTTGTATTCTTCTGACATAATGTACTGCACAGATCACGGTGCCATGCTGAGCTGAAAAAAATTAAAGATACACTTTTCTTTATATTTTTAAACAAACTGTTTGAGTTTATTCCAAACTTCTCCACTCTCAAGTCGTCACAGTGTAAAATGCATTCATAGAAATCTTACGGATATTTCTTTTCATTTTGCGAAAGCGTTCTTCTCTATTCTACTTCTTTTTTTTCGGGCATGTAGTCACAAGTCCTGCTCTATGAAACGATAAGCTGACGCACAAACAATCTGCAGGTATATTATGTTCCGACTCGCCGATTGGACTCTTTAGTGCAAGTTTCTCTTCATTCTAGCCGAGGTTAGTGTGCAACGCGGTGATATAACTGGCAAAACACTGTGTACACAAACCCAATTAAAAGAGGAGTCGATGGTAAAAAAAACTACCTAAAGCAGAGCCAGACAAAACATTACTATTCATCATTTATTGTCTGGCATCGTGTCATATAAAGGTGGGTTTTCTTCTGTACGACACATGCAGCAGCTTTAGAAAATAAAAATGTTTTTTTTGTGCAAAATAAGTAGAACGGAGGCCTCAGACTGAGCGCGCTGTAGTTTGTGCTCCTCCGACATGGCCACCTGGAACTATTGGGGATAAGACGACTCATTTTTTTTTTAAAAATCACAGATTTTCTGTGGGCCAAAAGAAAAACAACAATTGGTATTTAGCATTCTGTGAAAAAAGGTCAAAATATTGCCGTAATGATTCTATCCAAATACTTCAGCGGTGGCTGAAATTTAAGGAAGGGTTAAACCCACATGACATGTGATTCTCCTTCCCATTAAACTGGTCTTGTGACTATACGGCGCATCAAAACTGAAAGTATATTGTGATATGTATCCTCCCTTTGACTAACACACAGAATTACAATGCATGTGTCAAACAGTCAAAGTATCCAACATACATTTATGTATTTCTGTTGTATCTCTTAAAGGCATTACGCTGTGATAGCAGTGTGACAATCGAAGAAGACCAATGACTTGAATGGTATAGAATGACTTTCTACCGCCACGCGTTGAGATCTACTGCGGACATAATCAACAGGGAATTATTCCCCGTTTGTCAAAAAAAAAAAATACTAAAAAGTATCAAAATTGAGGTCACTGAACGACCGTAAAGGAAAAGAAATTCAGTGCTTTTAGGCTGAAATTACAATCACTCTGGTGGACGCTTCCTGTTTCAGGCACTGACATTGGCCCCTCATCTCCGGTACTCCTTCCTGCAACCTTACTTCTCCAAGTGCAGGCCTCAGGGAGGAGCGCCGAGGGGCTTCTACAGGAAGCTTCGTGGTGGGACGGACGAAAAAAGAAAGAAAAAAAGTCAGTCGCTGAAAGACGACTCGCTGTCGGAGCTGCTGGCGGCGGCCTCCCGATCCTCTGCGCTCCTCGTTCGTCCCTCGGGCACGGGGGCGTCCGGTGTGCTGTCATCAGCAGTGGAGGCAATGTTATTGGTCAGTTTCATTCAAAATAAGGTGAACATAAAGATCATCATCATCAGCCAGAAACACTCACTCAAGCAAGTTAGGATCCAAACCCTCCAGGACCATTTTATTCTTTATAGCCATAACTGGAACTCCCTGTGACAGATGAAACATGCATTGAGATACAGAAGATACTTTTTATTTTTTATCTTCGATTTTTAATCCGTTAAAGTCTATAAGCAGGTGTTAGTGATGATTTACCACGTGCACCATCTTCAGGTAGCGGGCGTAGCGCGGGTCCTTGGCCACTGTCAGGACGTTGTCTGCAGAGGCTTCTGCTTTCGGAGTGGCCGCGGGCTCTGGTGCCACCGGCTGCAACATGAAACATACAAAATCACCGTGACAGTAGGAAGTAGCAGGTTGTTTAGGAGGGCGCGGGGTATCGAAATGTGGGATCTCGCTGCACCTTCTTTAGGAGGTGGTACTATTTTGTAGGTTGCAGAATTTATGGCTTGCAAAAGAAAAAAAAAAAAAAAAAAAAGGGGTCGGAGTGAACGATGCTGATGGAGAAAGTCGTCTTGGCTTTCGAGCCTGAAGAGTACATGATGTTCGTGCGTGCGTATTCACCTGCGGCGGAGGCAGGGTCCTTGCCGGCGGACCGTCTGCGTGGCCGTGACCGGCGGTCGAAGGTCCGTTGGCCGGAGCAGGTTGCCGCTGGCCGACTCCATCGATCTTGACGTCCTCCAGCCCGGGAATGGAGGACAGCTGCTCGGAAAATTACAACAACAACAAAAAACTTCGATGTATGATCAGAGTGTCATAGAACCGCAGAAGAAGTGAGGCCCGAAGTGAAACCCCACCTTGGCTTCCAAAATGCTCAGGGTCGTCTCGATCTGCTGAATGCGGAGAGATATGTTTGAGAGTTTCTGCGAAGGGGGAAAGAAGAACGGACGGATCAGGACGGAGGATCAAAGAGTTAAAAGACGATAAGCACGAGGAGACGTACAAACCTCTTCACACACTGTGGAAAAGCGGTTCAGGAACCGGACCGTGTGCACGACAAACTGATTGAGATAGGCGACCACTCGCCTCTGTTGAATCGCAGGAACCTGAAGGAGACACGTTGAAAAAAAAAAAGTCACTCACTCAGTCAAGATGAATATAAAAAGACATTTGGTGAAGCTATGGAAGATTTGTTTTTCCTAAGGAAATATATGAAATAAATATATATATACACAAATATAGCAACAATATATTAACTACAGCTCAGCCACCTTACACAATATTTTTTTTTTTTTACAATATTTTAAATGACAGCTTAATTGTTTAACTTAAAGGTGCTAACACACACACGTCAACTCTCTTGTTGGCTAATCCTGCACACACCAACCTTGGTGAGATCGACCCCAGACCCGACGATCGGCAGCCCGTCCTCGTCCATGTTGGATTATAAACCCTCCCGCACGTTGAAGGGCGGTTGGGCTTCTAATGGCGGAGACTTTCACCGCAACAACAAAAAAAACGGTTGAAAAGGAGGATGTATGAATCTGCTGTGTGTGTGAAAGGCTTCATGTGACTCGGGACCGTGGCTGCGGGCCGGTCCCTCTTTTTCCGGTCACGTGGGAAACAACAACATCCGGTTGTCTCTCGTAGCTGCGTTTGGACAATTTAGGATTATACAAATGTTTGTATATCAATAACATTTAACTCTCTCTCTTTTTTGTTTTACTTTACTTTAAATAAAAGAAAATGCATTTGTAAATATGCACAAAATATTATTTTTTTCCAGAGATTTTCTCAAAATTAATACAACAGATTGAGCCACTATAAACACTTTAAAACATATGTTAGAACTTCAGTTAAACTTGTGTTTTGGGGACATGGATGTATGTGGTGTTGTAACATCCATAACGTGTTTTGTGTCTTTGACCACATTAGGAATGATTAGAACAGATTCTACCTGACATATTTGACCATTAAAAAAACAAAACAATGAATCCATCTTTTTGTTGTTGTTAATGTACGAACGGATGTCAGACCTAAAAAGCACATGTATGTTCCTAAACATGTGTAGAGCAGAGTCACAGCGGAGTTGTGAAGCTTTTATTTTGAAAAGCGGAAACGCAGCGTTGAGGAAACCGGGGCTTGCGTACCAACAGCGCATGTTAGCTATAAAAACAATTTTACATTATTTTTACATTTATTTATCAGCGCCGCGGGGGAAACACTACACTAATGGAGGTTATTGGGTCAATGGAGAAAATAAACGGTGCGTATATTAATATGTTGACCCCGCTGTAATTTAAAGCAGGCTGTGTCTATGCCAGTGAAAGAGTTAGCGGGGTCCGTCTAATTACAGGAAGCATGCCAGTCAGAAGCTGCCAGACTGCTGTTACTGCTTTAGAAATGACGTCGATACAGACAGATTATAATCAATAATATCATGAATTAGAGTAAAGTAAAGCACAGCTGCAGATACTTTGCCAGGTGGCAAGTTTTAAACTCCCATCAAGTAGTTTTATCCAGTCGTTAGACGGGTTCATTGGCTGATGGCAGGTTAGTGGGTCATAATAGAATATAGATTTAGCAGTGATTTTGCCATTGTTTTTGATTAGGCAAGATATAACTTTTTTATTATATATATCCAATGTGAAAGAAGATTTTTTTAAAAAAATTTTTTTTAATATATATAATTTAAAAGCTCATTGATGTCCTCTCTCACGTCACACCTTTCTGTTCCAGACCCAAGCCTGCTGCCTCTCTCCTCCCTTCGCCTCCTGGTGCCCCCACTGCAGCTTCTGTCTGCAGCAATGTGGCAGCTGGCGAAGCAGAAAGACGTTATGAACTATGAGAAGCTCCAGGAGTTTGTCTTCATGGTGACCGCGGCGGTCCCTGGACTCATCAACCACAGACAGAGAGCCCAGCTCCTCCTGGGTCTGAGGGCAAGGGTGAGCAGAAGTTATGTGTTGCATCACACTCTACTTTTTTTTTTCTCGTGATTTTGCGCGCGTCAAACAATTTCTGTTGACATTTCAGTTGATTCTGGAGCTTTGCAAAGGCTCGGCTCGCGGTTCTGTTGATTCTCAAGCCATCCAGAGCCATTTGGAGAGACTCCCAATAACCAACGCAAACACGGATGTAAGTACAGCAAAGGAATACCTTTTTAAAAAATAAAATAAATCATCCTTAAGTGACATGAATCCATATCTGTGGCAGTACAGGGACGCAGAGGTGAAAACAACAGAGTCCACTTTCATTGCACTTGTTAAGAGCCTGCTGAAAGATCCCGTTGAGAGAGCGTATTTCTTCCAGGTCAGACGGATTTTAAATACTTTCTTCTTTTGAGAAAACTCTTAATAAGTCCGACAGCGAATTAACATTTTAGTTATCTCCTCCAGGAGGTGTTCCCCGTGGAATATGGGCCACAATATGACGCTGCTCTTCACGTGTTATTGTGGGAGCTGCTCTCAAAACTGGAGAAGCTGCTTCCGGTACCGGACTTAAAACAGGTCAGTCGATGCAGTTGTCTCTGGGTTTCTTTTTTTTCTTCTGCAAAGCATGAATAACTTTTTCATACTGTTAATTACAGACCGCGGCTTGGCTCGGCTCGGCTCCTTCTGCGGTGGAGGAATGTGTTCAGTCCTCACCCGAAGAGCTGAGTTTCATCTACGAGCACTACAAAAGCTCAGGGATACTGAAAATGCCGTGTGAGTACAAGCTGAAATAATCAAGTCCGTCGACCAGAATGTTGTTGCAGTCAGTTTCTTATACGTAACCGTTTTTAGTAAGAAATACATCGATATTTCAGTTGTACAATACAACATTTGAGTCTTAAAATCCCAAGATCGATCTTTGCATCTGCATCTTTTCTCAGTGAATATGCGTGCACTGGTTAAACATTTCATATTTTTATATACTTGGCTAAGCCACAATTCTGCATTTAGGAAAATGCATCCAGTTGTTAATTTTAAGATGTTTTATATTCTCGATAAATCATCGGCGTCGCTCACTTGTGGAGTAAAAAGCCAGAAGAAATTCTGAGAAACACTTTTTTTATATTCATGCAATGTAAATATTTATCTGATGCTCCTGAATCCTCAAAGATTTTCTGTTTATTCATGTTTCATACGCTCAACCAGTAGACAATGAATTGCCTTAAAAACAGGACCGTTTTTTTTTTTTTCAACCAGAGGTTCCTTGTTTCTTCCTCTTGTAGACGGCCCTTCGTCCACCATCGGCAGCTGCATCTTGTCTGCTTTATCCATCCCTCCCTCGCAACAGACGAACCTCTCCGTCGGACTGGAGTCGATCCACAACTACGCCAACGTGCTGAACCCCGTCGCTTTCGTGGGAGCGGACCAGTACAGCGTCGTGGCCGTCTACACCGAAGTCGAAGTCGGAGCGTCCGAGGTCGACGAGGAAATGATGGAATCGGCCGAAGTGCAAGTTCAAACGGATTTCTACGAGGAGGAGATCGTGGCCGTCGCCGGCGCCGAGGAGGCGGCCGGCTCGAGGGCGGAGGAGACGAGTGAAACCGCGGATGTGGCGAAAGCTCTGGAGACTCTGACGAAAACGTTCGCGCTGAGGAAGGAGAGCCTCGGTCAAGACGCACCGACGGGAAAGAGCAACGACTCGTCCCTCAATGAGGAGTTTGGGTTGGGAAACGCACCGGACGAAGGACAAGAATCGAGTGAGCAAACGGACGAGAACAGAGGAAATGTCGAGGAGGCGAAGGAGGATCTCCAAACCGGAGGTGCGGACTTAGTGGATGACCCAGAATCCTTTTCTGCCGGTGAAGAAACGACCGGGGATCCAGGCGCTGAAACGCAGCGGTCTCCCGGTTCGGCTAAAGTGCGCCGGTCCACTCGTCTCCAGATGAAGACCTCGCCCAGTCGGCTGGAGACGTGCAAAATCCAGAGGTCCGCCATGGAAAGTGATGGAGAATGTCTAAAAATGTACCCCCAAAAAAAAATGAACATAAAACTTTTGTCTGGTGAAATGCATTCATGAAAACATTTCTTATCGTTCTCGCCCCTCCTGATGGGGAATTATTTAGTTGTTTTACAGTTGTGCTTCTTGTGGTCCCCAAGATGAGACGGTTTCTTTAAAAGAATAAGTTTGACATTTTGGTAAATTTAATCAATGAGACGAGAAGATTAATACCACTCTCACGTCTTTGTGCTAAATGTAAAGCCGCATCCACTTAGCTTAGCTTAGTTTAGCTTAGCATGAAGACTGAGAACAGTGTGGAAACAGGTTAAACGAGACATAAGGTGTTGATTGGTGAACTGAAGAGGAGCTCGTAGGGGGAACAAAGCCAGGCTACCGTTTCCCCCCCATTTCCAGTGTTTGTGCTAAGCTAAGCTAACTGGATTCATATTCATATACAGACATGATGGAGGAACCATTCTTTCTTCAAACAAAAAGCTCCAATAATATTTTTTTAACTTGTCTAATAATTGTATTTTAATCAAATACACATTGCTTCCTGTTTCTTCAGATGAAGTACTGTGCAGCTCATTAGGGAATATATTTTCTAGTAATTGTTGTAACACTTGAAATATGTGATGTAGATTTAACAATTCAACATGTTTATTTCACCAGGAGCAAAGCTGATGTATCAGTGTTCCCCTCTGTCATAGCCATCAAAGGAATCAACACAGGTAATATTTTTTTATATGAAGGGGAGAAACTAAATAAGAATCCACTTATTTTACTAATAGATTTATTTATTCTTTGCAGGCGACGCGGACGAGATGACGTCCATCATCTTTACCTGCTCCGAGTGTCCCTTCCACAACTCTGAGGAAAACAGCCCTCCTCACTTCCACATGCAAAGTGTTCCCACCCAAGTATACAAGACTCTCTCGGGGGCCAAATTTACGCCGTCTCCTTCGAGCTTCGATGAGATCTTCACGTCCATTAAACTCTTCCCCACGGGGGGCAAAGAGGAGGGCGCAGCGCAGCGGCCCGACGCCCAAAGCGACGTCAAAGAGCTCCCGTCCCGAAGCGGACCGAAGGCCCTCACGTGCGACACGTGCGGGAAGACGTTCACCCGGTCGTCCGACGTCAGGAGGCACCAACTCACGCACACCGGAGAGAGGCCGTTCCACTGCTCGCAGTGCGCCCGCACCTTCCAGCACTCGTGGGATCTGGCCAAGCACGAGGGCAAGCACCACGGCGCGGCCGTCTCCTTCTCCTGCCAGCTGTGCGGCAGCTCCTTCGCCAACCTCCGCACGCTCACGGCCCACCACAAGCAGTCCCACTCTCGGGAGAGCCAGCTTCCTCAGATCTGCTCCATCTGCAGCCACAGCTTCCCGACTTCCCACGAGCTGCTCGAGCACAGGAAGTCCCACGTCTCCGCCAAGCGCTACATCTGCCGGCAGTGCGGCGAGGGCTTCGACTCCCTGCTGGCGCGCGCCCAGCACCGGCAGATGCATCGCGTGAAGAGTCAGTTCAAGTGTCCGCACTGCGAGAAGACGTACACCCGGCGATCGGACGTCAAGAGGCACCTGTCCACCCACACCGGGGAGCGGCCGTACCAGTGCGGCCAGTGCAGCAAGCGCTTCTCGCTCCGCTTCATGTTCATGAAGCACCTCCGCGTTCACACGGGCGAGCGACCTTTCCAGTGCTCCCACTGCCCCAAGAGGTTCACGCTGGTGTCGGTGCTGGCCAGGCACGAGAGGATGCACACCGGGGAGAAACCGTTCCTCTGCTCTCAGTGCGGGAAGGGCTTTCTATCGCAGGGCGAGCTCTCCAAACACCACCGGTCCCACGTGGACGACAGGCCCTACTCCTGCCCTCAGTGCGACAAGCGCTTCAAGAGCAAGAAAACCCAGCAGGAGCACATCGTGTCGCACACCGGCGCCCGGCCGTACCCATGCACCTACTGCGGCAAGGGCTTCACCAAGCCGTACGCGCTGACCAGACACAACCTCATCCACACGGGGGAGAGGCCGTTCCCCTGCGGACACTGCGAGAAGTCGTTCCTCACCCTCGGCGAGGCCCAGCTGCACCGGCGCATCCACACGGGGGAGCGGCCGTACCCGTGCGGCGTCTGCGAGCTCAAGTTCAAGAGCTCGTCGGAGCTGGCGCGACACAGGCGGAGCCACTCGGGGTCGAAGCCACCGAAGCCTCGCTGTGAGCGCTGCGGGAAAACGTTCACGTCCAAGGCCAAGCTTGAGAAGCACATGGAGAAACACGGGGAAGAGGCAGCGCCGCCGGCGGACTCGATGCAGCCGGAGGAATCGAATCATTAAATGACTAATCGACGACCGGATACACCCGGAGTGGTTTTAAGGATGCTTGTGGTCAGATATTTAGCTTAATCAAAGGTATCAAGTGTTTATCAGGAGAGAAACGAGTGTCCACAGGTGAAGGAAATTGTTCAATAAATACTTCTTTTTTTTTACTCCATATAATGTCTATTTCTTTCTCTATAATAGAATGATATTGTGTGTGTGTGTAGGGTGCAAAGATTCAGTGTCGGGTTAATCAAAACAAACAAAAAGGAAAATAATTTGAAAAACATGTATTACATATATTTATATATATATATATATATAAATATGGTTATATATATATATATATATATATATATATATAAAAATTATTATTTTTGCATGGTGTACTCTAGACCAGTCATAAAACCAATGCAATACAACTTAACTTTTTATTAAGTATAATATTCTGGTTCAGACATTGTCTACTTTAGTGGAACAGCAAAGCAACAAGAGGTCGAAATAGAAATAGAAAAGTAGAAATAAAACACTGATTATAGCGCCACCATGTGGTGAATAGTTTTGCTTGCTATTGGATGGATTGCCAGGACGAACTTGAACAGCTCGCCCTGCAGCAGCGTCACGAGGGACAAACTTTTCATTTGTACTTTGCACAGTCGGTCTATAAATACCACCACAGCTGCACTCTGTTCAGTGCTGATTAACCAACGTGAGCATGCTGATGTCGGCATTTAACACAAAACACTTCATTGCATTAATGCTTACTTTTGTTTTTATTACTTCAGGCTTGTAACAATAATCAAATACGTGCTCGTGGCTTTAAGGCTCAAGCCAGACAGGTTTGGGGGAACTCTACTTTAAGGCTTTTCATTCTGTCTGTTTCCTAAAGGGCTTCCCCACACCTCTTCTCCCCCATTTTTGTCATTTTGGGAGTTGCCTTTTGAAATCTCCTCCTGGGTGTGTCGGGTGATGTATTTCTGTCATTAGTGCCCATAAAACCCGGTGAGCTGAAGGCGACAGAGCAAATATTAATTATAAACATCATAAACACAGCTCACATTTCCTGCACAGACCTCAGTCTTCATCCTGCTCACTGGGTTGAGGGCAAGCTCCTTTAATCTGTCGATATATATATATATATATATATATATATATATATATATATATATATATGAGCTATTTGTGGCCTAAACATAATATTCATGTTTAAGTATGAGACTAGATTGCAGCTCTGCACTCTTTCTGGATATTCCCCTCTCCATCACCATGTTCAGCATCATGCTTGTTCTTGTAAAAAGAGCTGAGCGTAATTAACTGAGGGGCTTTAATCAGCTGTGATTGGAGGAGGAGGAGGAGGGGGGGGGGGTAAGCTTTCTTGTTTTTGGAAGTAAAAACTCATCCTGAGAAATAGTGAAAACTCAAAGGGATGTCTCCTCCACACCGAGAGAGGGTGTGCATAGCTGGATTTCAGGTCCTTCCCACTGCAATCACCTCTCGCTTTGACCAGAGCGAGCAGCCAGATGTCTGGATGTGACTCCCGGAGGAGGCATTCAAAGAGCCGGTGACCACGCAGGTGGAAACAACCCCCGGAAACAAAAAAAAAAAAAACCTGCATAAATACGGTGGAGACGACGAAGCTGCGGATGCAGATAACGGCACGACGCAACAACCCACAAGGACCATCAAGTGTGATTTACCGGCCACTCTGCGTTCGTGGTGTCGATGGCGAATTAATGACCGGGTCATAAAGAAGCCTGGGGGGGGATTGTGTGTTGCAGGAGAACGATAGTGAGGCACCGATAGAAGAGGAAGAAGAAGAAGAAAGAGGAGGAGTGTGTCAAAGAGAGAGGGAGAAAGAGAGAGAGGAGTAAATAAAAACCAGAGTCGAGATCATGAGCTCTGCACTGCCTTACAACTCGCTGTCAGCTCGGCCGAGTCCCAGCAGACAAGCTCTGGACTGGGAACACCAGCAGCTGGCCGTGCGGCGACTTTCCTCCCCGCAGGGTCTCGACCTGCTCTCGCCGCCTCCTCTCCCTCGCCGACCCTCCGCCATCCCCGGCTACCTGCTGTCACCCTACCAGGAGCAGGAGGAGCAGCTCCACGAGCAGCAGCAGCGACTCTCCCTGTCCGTGTGCTCCGAGGCCTCCCTGGCGCCCCCAGCACCTCCACCTGCGGGCACGGCCCCGCCCTGCTGCCGCCCGGTGGGAGTCATGCACCTCCTGCGCCTGGGCCTCCTGGCCTTCAGCTGCCTCTTCTGGGCAGCCGGCTTGGCCATCCTCACCCTGGGCGTGTGGGCGCAGATTTCCCTGGCGGACTACATGCTGCTGTCGGCCAACCGCTACCCCAACGCCCCCATCATCCTTCTGTCCACCGGGGCGGCCGTCACCGCCTGGGGCTTCCTGGGTTGCCTCGGTGTGGCCGCGAACCTGCCCGGCGTGCTCAGGGCTTACGGTTTCTTTCAACTCGCCGCGCTCATAGCCGCTCTGGCAGCCGGGCTCTCGGGCCTCTTCTATCGCGAAGACATCGCCGGAGGGTTCCGCAGCGGCTTACAGCGAGCGGTGGCCGGCTACACCGAAGACGAAGGGCGCGCCGACGCGTTGGACAGCCTGCAGAGGGCCCTGGAGTGTTGCGGGGCCGAGGGTTGGCGCGACTGGCTCACGTCCGACTGGGCCATCCAGCACATGGCCTTCCCGTCCAACGAGAACGGCACCTCGGTGGCCCTGCCGGACAGCTGCTGCGCGAGGCGCAAGGGCTGCGGGAATCGACCTCTTCTGTCGGACGACGTCGAAGGCGTGGCGGCGGCGGGAATCCATCCACACGGCTGCTTCCGCAAAGTCTTCAGTTTGGTCAACGACAACGTCTTCCACATCGCCGCCACCGTGTTGGGATTGGCCTTCACCCAAGTGGGAGGCATCGCCCTGGCCTGTCTGCTGGCCAACAAGCTGGCACCGAGACCACATCGGCGCGTGGTGGCCCATTAAACGGGCCAATTAAAAACGATGTATAGGCGACCTACACCCAGGATGGACCCCAATGTGTAGATGCTTAGGGTTGGGAAGGAGACTACATGCCCTGAAGGAGTAATGGAGTTGCAAAGTGTTGGGAGTTAATTCAGGCGTTCAGATTTCCAGGAAACATGTCAGGTGATCAGTATTTGGAGGTCCTCCACGGCTTGGATGGGTATGACATCATTCCCAAACGCAAAATCAGCAACTGCTTTATGAAATATACGATTCTTTAACGAAAACGTTCAGGCCTGTTTATAATCTAAAGAGAGGAGTCCTCCTGTTGAGGATATTTTAAGAAACATTAAAGAGCTTTACATCTACTGTCAAGCTGACATGTTGTAGAAATCTGATTTTGACATCCAGGCGTTGATATCGAAATCCTGATTTTTCAGAAACTAATAATTAAAATTGATGGTCCTGACTTACATATAGCATTAAGTTAAATTATCCAAAAGACTCTTTCGTTGCTAAATGCAGGGACCTGGAGGATATCAATGAAAGAAAATGGGGATTTAGTGGTTAAAAATAATCAACTCCTTCCACTTCACAACTCTTTTACACTTGTAAAAATAGGAAAGGGTGAGGCGTGTAGAGGCGATACCTGCAAAGGTGGGACCACGTTGGGAAACACACTGCAAATAAGAAAAAAAGGTAGATGAAAGTACAATGAGACTTTGTTTCAGAAATGTTTAAATATCGGCACAGATTAATATGCTTTGTTGTATATAGAATGTAAATAGATATTATTTGGGGTTAACTGCTGGGAACGTGCAGGAATGTTTTCCACCTCGGACGATTCCGCCTGGATGCGTTCGACAGATGTTCGTATTCACACCATTTAGTTCTTCCATCACAAGAACCGCACCGTGTTGGGATGAATAAGCGATTTTGTGCTGTTTACATCTGACATGTCGGGGTTAAAATAATGACCGCTTTAAAAAAAAAATTCTCCCAGATGTATATTGTATATTCTGATATATTGTGAAGCACAAAGTGGATTTAAATCACTGAATGTTGTGAATAATCCCTTTTTATGACGCCGATGCTTTGCATGAAACGTGCTCTTGTGACGAGTTGACGAGTGAAAAGCTCGGCATTCTGGGAAATAGCTGTATTTGCTTTAGAGAGTTGTATGAGATGAGGAGAGCTGTTGTCCACTTGTTTACAGGCAGCCTATGCTAAGCTAACCCTTAGCTTCATATTTAGTCTCACACTGGGGACATTGATATCAGGAGTAAAAGTCAGAATGTCGTTTATTAATAAAAGAGTTTTTCTTTCAGTTTTGCTGCTGAAATGCAAATGGAAAAAAACAATATTTGCAGAAGGCTATACACATATTTCCAAATAGGCTACTGCAGTGTACGTCCGCTGATCCTTAAAGGTAATAAAAAGATTGGAATCATACACATTTTACCAGCGTTCCTCAGGCTTAAATCATAGATTTAATCTCTTGTTGTGATGTTTAGGATTATAGCCTGTATTCATATTTGGGTGTTGTGTTATTGTGTTTTGAGAGACGACTCGTTTTGTTTTTCAAATATAAATTTCAGATCGGCCCAATTCAAAAATAATCTATTCATGCACAAAATGAGTGTTTTGATCTTTTCAACTACAACTCTCTGTCGAGAAATCAATTAAACAAATGTCCCAAAAGGTCTAGATGTTCCTTAAAAGAACGTGAAAGTGTTTTTCTCAAAGGAACTTATTATTACACGTGTTTTAAGATATATATATATATATTATATGTATACTGAGATGGTACAAATCCACTCGTCTTCCTTCCAGCCTCAACATCATACCTTTCCTATCGAGGCCTTTTTATTGCTCTTGTAATTTTAATGTATAGTCTATGATGACTTACAGTATATATATATATATATATATATATATATATATATATATATATATATATATATATATATATACTGTAAATCTATTCTAATAATCACCGACAGTGCGAACATGCATGACTGAAACTGTAATCTATATGTCAAACAATAAATAAAAGATCTTTGCCTCATTGCACATTGCGATATTGATTCGACGCGGTGAAGTCACGGTCTGCTGCCCTTGAATATATTACAAATATATAAATGGCAACAGCATTCTTGTAATTTCACGCGTGTCTAACATCTTACGAATCACCAACAGGCGTATTTTTGAGGAATATTTTTTCTCTTAAAGGTGTAAATAAATGAAGATTGTATCCCTGGTCGTGACAGGTGGTCTGTCTTCATATTATTGAGCTTCAGAAGCGGCTCCAGGTCTTTATTGGAGGAGGAAGGCCATGCTGGAAGTGTGCCAGAGTGGTCGATCCCTCACCGGGACCCTTTGGTCCGCGGGCCAATTCTGAATGATGGCTTCCTGAACGACATCTTCATCTCCACCTGCAGACGACGGCGAAATCACATCTGCCCTTGAAGGGTCGACGCGGACGACCCTGCCGAGTGAGACGAAAAAAACAAAGCGTTCGTGACCTCATCATCGATTAGTTTATGGGGCAGAAAATTAGGAGCTGCACGCGTTCCCCGTTCAATTCCAGGCAATACGAAGTTCACAATTAATCACAAAGATTACCTTAAAACCCGACACATGTCTACGTTTAGACACAGAGGGGGCTGTGGGCGGTGGCCTCGCGACAATGACGACCGTTTTCATGACCTAATTATGGTATTGATTAGCCTACATTATGCTCTAACAAGGCTTGGCGGATGCTTTCTATCTGATTACCCTGTCCTTATTAAAACTGCGTTGCCTAAGGTTGCTACATCCCCACCAGGAGTTTCATCACACAACAGTGGAGCTCCGAGCGCAACACACCTTAAGTTCAGGAAAAGCCACAAGGAACATGTTGCTCTTCATACCTTTTGGGGGTGGGTGTACTTTAATGTGCACTATTTAATGACCTCTATAACAAATGTTCAGAGGAAGGGACACAAAAATGGCTGCAGAGTTGTGCAAATATGTAAATCACTGTCAGATTATCAAGCATCACATTGATAAAAGGTAAACATGTAAAATGTGAACTAACTCAAATTATCACAACCTTAAAAACACACACAAATCATTAAAAGCATATAATTAATTTCTCCAATTAGTATTCCAATCGATTTAAAACCCCTTAACTATGTATCACATGTGTTATTATTCAGACTTTTCTAATATATTGAAGTAGCCAAAATAAATATTGCTTCAGGCTCTGTGCCCGAATGGGTGTGTCTTTAAAGCCCGACTCCTAAATCTGATAACACGGATTCCTCTATTCGCTTCAGGGCTGGCATCACTTTGAGGAAATAAGAAAATCCACACTGGATAAACGTCTCAAACCTGTGAATATAGCTTGAATATGTGTTATTCGCCCTGTGAGAATGTTTTTTTTTATTCAGATACACGTTTTCAAGCATGCATGGCAAGAATATTTGCCCAGATATTATTAAGAAGAATGTAAAATAGACGTAAAACTGTCTTAAAGTGTTTGGCATGTGTATAAAAAAAAAGAAGAAGGAACGCGTAAACGGTATAGGCTCTACCTCCACTCTCCGCCTCTTTAAGTGTGTCCCACAGCTCGCTCTGCAGTTTCCACAGCAGCCTGTACTCTGCCCCACATTTTTTTTTTATTTGGCAATTATCACCGCCCGCGCGCCCGCTCGCCGCTGCGTAAAAGCCGCCGCGCCGCGCTTAGGATATGCGCGTGTCCTTTGGCGCACAGCGAGGTCTCCAACATGGACTTAAAATCCGAGCTCCTCAAATCCATCTGGTACGCGTTCACGTCTCTGGACGTCGAGAAGTGCGGCAAAGTGTCCAAATCGCAGTTGAAGGTAAGCCGGAGGAAAATATGTCTGCTGGTCGTTTTGAGACCAGGAAACATGAGCGCGCGAGGGGCGTCCTCTGGACACATGAAAAACGGGCTTTAACTCCGATTTAACTTTTTTATTTTAAATCCCCATTTTTGTTTCTGGCTGAAGACTTAACCAAAAAGGCATCAGTCTCTACGGTAGTCTGTCGTGCGTGCTGCTAAATACTAACCTGTGGGCCTATATGGGAATATATTGTACTAAGAGGACCTTTAAACGCACAAGCTCACGCACAAGTCCAATATTTAATAAAAAGCTGTACTCTTATTATGAACACAGGCCATCGCGTAACCTGCTCATACATGGCGGCCCAGCTCAAAGTCCAACCTCTCAACTCAAGTAGTGAGATAATACCACGTCGTGATCAGGGTTTTAAGTGCAGGTCTTATTGAGCCGTTTCCTATGTTCCTGTCTGTCGTGCTGCTCCCCGTCCAGTTGCTACATGCCTGCCGTTGAGCCCCCATAGCGGGGAAGAATCCAGGGAAATAGCAGAAAGCTGTCCTGACATGCTAAAGACCATCTGTTTGTGGTTGCGTGGTTGTGTGTGTGTGTGTGTGTGTGAGGAAATACTGCTCAATGCTCACGTGTTCCTCAGGTGCTTTCTCATAACCTGTACACGGTGCTGAACATCCCACACGACCCCGTGGCTCTGGAGGAGCACTTCCAGGATGATGACGATGGGCCGGTGTCCAATCATGGCTACATGCCCTACCTCAACAAATACATACTGGATAAGGTACTGAGGCTTGTTAAATAAATACACAAATACACACTTTTATTTATGCACGTTTTACCTCTTTTTATTAAGTTATCAACTTTCTTTTGTGACAATGTATATATTAAATAATGATTGTTTTCTATGTTATGTTAAACAAAGCTTTGGAAACTACTTTATTATTATTATTATTATTATTATTATCATTATTATAATTAATTGTATTATTATATTGATGCAATTTTGGGGTTAGGAGAAATAATTGCTTTGGACAACACTTTATTATTAATATTATTTATTATTAATATTATTTTGTACATTTATATTTATATATTTGGTGCTATTTTGGGGCTAAAATAAAAAATAAAAATAATCTTATTGGCAGAGTTATTTATAATATTTCTTCTGTTATTTAGTTCGAGTTGTAGTAAAGTGTCAGTCATCAAGACTCTTTAACTTCAGGTCAAAGAGGGGACGTTTGACAAGGAGAAGTTCGATGACCTGTGCTGGATGATGACCATGAAGAAGAACTTCAAGGGGCTACCACAGGGGGCGCTGCTCTCGCTAACAGACTGCTTCAAGCTCTTCTGCTTATTCAACCTACTGTCTGAGGACCGCTACCCACTGGTGATGATCCCAGAGGAGGTAACACATGTAGATTGTGGAATTTGAGGTAGGACTCTGGAGCCACTCGATTTTATTGATCATTTCATTTTTACGCCTCAGAGGATAAAACATGTTAACATTTTAACCTTTTTTAACGTCAAACAGCCAAAGAAAGGGGTCACATTTTGATATAAAATACATTTTAGATAGAGATTAATAGAGAAACAAATCACCCAGGGAAAACGAGGAAACACAACGTGGTTATTATGCAGTTACATGAGGCTGTGATCTCCTAATTATTAGACGTATTCTCAGTATAAACTCAGCTCGTGTCCCTGCAAAGTCCAACTGTTTCACATTTCTTTAACAGCAGAAACAAAGTAAGTGCAAGTAAGTTAATGAGTCTCTTCCTTCCGCCACTTCCTTCATAATGCTTTTGGTTTCCTGTCCACAGAGACAGAAATAAACTGCTTTTGTGCTATCAGCACGGTAGCTTTCCTCTGTAAAAAAAAAAAGGAAAGCTTCCTTTACCAAAAATACACTGATAAAAAAAAAAAAAACACGTTATCAATACTGTTGCACTTTTATTTCCACCACGCTTTTATAGGTGGAGTACCTCCTCAAGAAAATCTCCACGGCGATGAGCCAGGAGTGGGACGGGAAGCCATTAGCGGACTTCATATCCCAGGATGCCACAGTGTGGGAAGGCGACATGTCCGTGTGGACCTTCCTGGAGCACATGGGTGCGCGCCGGCTGCTGAGGGTCACCAGTGCCGAGGCCTTCAGCCTGGCTTTGGATGAGGTCTTTCTGGAGATGTACCACAACGTCCTCAAGAGGGTAGAGAGGCTTCTGTGTACCTTCCCGTTTCTGTTTGGATTATATTAAATGTACTTTATTCATCCCCAGGGGGAACTTTCTTTAAGAATTTAAATATAAATAAAATAAATAAAATGAATAAAATAAATAAAATAAATAAAATAAATAAAATAAATAAAATAAATAAAATAAATAAAATAAATAAAATAAATAAAATAAATAAAATAAATAAAATTAAATAAATAAAATTAAATGAAATAAATTAAAATGCAAAGTGTATACAGTGTATACATTCTGTGTGTTTCTCGTCTCCGTCGTCGCTCTTCTTACATTCTGTCCCTCTGTTTCCAGGGTTACATGTGGAAAAAGGGGCACGTACGCAGGAACTGGACTGAGCGCTGGTTTGTGCTGAAGCCCTGCTCCATCGCTTACTACGCCAGCGAGCACCTGAGAGACAAGAAAGGGGAGATCCAGCTGGATAAGAGCTGTATCATAGAGGTGGGCGAGGAAAAACGCTTTGGATGTGTTCACGCAAAGTCCTTTACGGCAACAAACATCCCATAAGCCTTGCATTTTGACACTTTTTTGAGTCTCCTCTTTTCTGTCTCAGCCTGTCACAGACAGGGAGGGAAAGCGCTGCATGTTCTGTGTGAAGACTCACAGTAAAACCTACGAGATGAGCGCGTCTGACCAGAGGCAGAAGGTGGAGTGGACTACAGGTGTGTTGGTGTGGATAAGAACAAGCGTACCGAGTCAGAAACTGCAGTGATCAACTTTTATGTTGCCCGGAGGTGGATTTTGTTCCCGTTGGACTAGCCGTCTCCAGTCTTTATGCTAAGCTAAGCTAACCGAGTGCTATAGTTTCATATTCACTGCATGGACATGAGAGCGGTATCAATTTGTATCACCTAACTGCAAGAAAAAAAGTTAACAAAAATCCCAAAGGTTCAAATCGAAGTAGGGCTTCTTATTCTTTTGTAAAGATGGATCTGTATTTATTTTGTATTCCTCCGCGTCGATGACCAATCCATGGCTTGGAAGCAGGCATGAGATACCAAAAGGTGTTTATTTACATAAATAGAACCAAACTTACATCCAAACAATAGGTTAACTGAACTGAATAAAGGCACCTTAGATTAACATAACCTCACATGCACACAGCTACACAGTAATGTCCTCCTTTTTTTCCCCCGTGACACCCAAAGGCATCAGGTTAAATACAGCCTCCGATTGGAGTAATCTACTCTGCACTGTGAGTGCAGGTAAAACCACTCCCTCCCTTAAAGAAGCTTAGCCACACAATCTATCCCCTCAAACCTTAACTTCAGGTAGAACACTTTTAAATAGTCGTACATCATATTTACATTGCACACATGCCTAACACATCAGATTCAACTTGAATCAATACCTTCCGATAACCTACTCCCCCCCTACTTGGTCCAACCCCATGATGTCACAGCTGACACCATTCAGTGTATTAATAGGACATGGTTGGACGTCCCCTCCTTTGGCCTCTGAAACACATGGTGTGTGTGGTAACCAACAAAAGATATGATTAATTAATGGGATGCCGCAAAGGGACAAGTGGACAAGTGGTGCCTTCTCACCCACTCCGTCACATTGTATTTCTAATGGTTGCGTAACTGGAGGTATCTGTTAAAAATCCGATTTTTTTTAAGAGTATATTTTTCCTTCAAATGTTGAAAGTCCTTTAGTCAGGGAATATTTTGTTGTTATCCCTTTTGGGATCCAGGACTTAAATCTATGATCCATTTCATTTTGGTTTGAACCCTGGACCATAAGCACACCATTGAAGTATTTGGAGTTTATGATCTATTTTATATTACTCCTCTTGTGATGTTTCAGATGTTTAGTTGGAATTTGATCCATGGGCTTTGTACGTTGTCTATAAGTTTTCCCAAGTTTTTGTGGGCTAGTACTGCTTGAATTGGGGGATCATTCATAATAGAGAGTTCAATATCTTTCCACCTGGCACAATAAGTTGATTTAAGGGTTTCATCTGGACAGCATAGAAGTCATCTTTAAAATTGAGCCATTCCTGCTTCCTCTTTTGAGAGTTGTAGAGTTATATTTATATATATATATATATATAATATAATGTTTTTAGGAGGTGTACAATTAAAAGAAGATTTAGTTTATATCCTGCATATTTACCAAATGTTTTTAGGAGGTTCATTAATTCAGAAAAGGAGTCATAAGGGGTACTTAAATAAATCAAGATGTCATCGGCATACAGGGGCACCTTGTGATCTGATCCGTTTATACAAAGGCCTTTGAAGCGTTCTGTCTTGTCCATTGCGCAAGAGGCTCTATATAAGTGGCAAAAGGCAGTGGAGAAATTGGGCATCGCTGTCTTGTTCCACGCTCTAGTGTAATGGTCTCTGAGAGGAAGAAACCCTCTTTAATCCAACCCATACCGGTATCTACAGTACCACCATTGTGTCTCTTTGCTGCCTCTCCAGCTATGCAGACGGCCCTCCGTCTCCAGAGCGAGGGCAAGTCGTCCCTTCACCAGGAACTCAAGCTGAAGAGACGAGTCCAGCGTGAACACGGCCAGCGGGAGCGCAGCCGGAGCGCCCGCAGCAGCTGCAGCAGCCGCAGCAGCCAATCGGACGACTCCTGCCTCATGCAGGAGATGGACAAGATGGAGAAGGAGAAAGATTCAGAAATAGAAATCATCATACAGGTATGGAATCGGTTGAGGGGGGACGATTTGAGAGGCGCTCAGTTTTTTAACCCTTCGCCTTTTTTTTATCCGTTTCGCAGCAAGCACGAGAGTTGGAAAACCATCGAAGGGAGGCGGAGGAAAAAGAGAGGAGGAAGCACATGGAGGTGCAGATGGAGCTGGAGAGGCAGCTGAAAGAGGCCGAGACGGTAAGGGAAAGTTTTCCAGATGGCCGTGCTTATTCATAATTTGTAATAGGCTCAAAAAACATTGGCCTTATAAATGTCAGGCTTAAACCGTCAGTGATTTCTAGCGGTGGAGAAACGGCGATGACGTTCCTGGAAAAGGTGATTCGGGAATAGGTCAGTTCTTTCCACCCAATTGGTGTGTGTGTGTGTGCGTGCGTGTGTGTGTGTGTCCTAGTTAAGAGACAGCATGCAAGCAGAGATGCAGGTGAGGGAAAAGGAGTCTGAGCAACAGAAAAAGAGGATCGAGGAGTTGGAGCTGACGCAGGAGAAGCTGGAGGCCGCTCTCAACATAGAGATCCTGGCTCGGCTGGAGGAGGAGAGGGCCAGACTGGAGCTGGAGAGGTAATAAACAAACACACAATATTCACATTGAAACTACACATTGCATGTTTGACACCTGCACAAAATTGTGATCCTATTATTTTTTTCTTTTCTCTTTTTTTTCGTGCTCTAACCTTTGGGACTACTTACCCATAATGCTTTGGGTATTGTAAACAGGAAGTATAATGCTGACATTGAGTTACTTATCATTGGGCGAAGTATTCAGAATGAGCTATTAGCGGCCCCTTTTTTTGCAATGTACCCATGAGTGAATACATAAATATTACTGGATTTTAAAAATGATTCCTAAACCCATTTGGGGACATTTATTCACGTACCTACAGATAACTATATCATCAAGTAGAAGGCACAAAACCCATCCTAAACCAAACCCCGCGTCTCCTCTCCAGGTTGCTGCAGGCGGAAGAAGCGAAGAAGAAGCAGTTCCAGCTGCTCCAGGAGCAGCAGAGGGCCCTGCAGTGCCTCAGCCCCATACCGGAGGTCTCGGACGGCGGTCCGGACCACCGGACCCCCTCGGCTCTGCACTCGGCCTCTCGGGAGCTGCAGGATCTGCGGGCTTCTCGCCAGAGGAGCCACCAGCACCTGGAGGTGAGACGGAGCCAATAAAATCCTTTAAAACGCTCTTTCGAAAACCACATTTGTTTTACTTGTTTCAGGAGTTGCAAGAGAAGCTGAGGTATGCCAGTCAACACGTCCGGCACTGGAACGTCCAGCTGAACCGCCTGATGAAGCCCATCGGTCCTGGAGGTGCAGTACGCTCTCCGTCTGGTCTACCAGGGGGGGATAAAACTTTTTTTTTTTTAAATGTCAAATGTGCCAGCGAACATCACAAAGGTCAAACTTTGTTTTCAACGTTTTTTGTTTTTTTTCTGCAGAACGTTTGGAACATCGGCTATTATCAAAACACACGTGTCCCAAAAAGGAAGGAGCGCTGGCGAGCAACGAGTTCATCTCCAAATTCAAGAAGAGAGCCGACGAGAACAACCAGACGGCCGGAGACCCCGACGCGGTGGAGGAGCGGTTGGAGGAGCGGTTGGAGGAGCGGTTGGAGGAGCGGTTGGAGGCCGCCAACCTGTCGGACGGATCCGACGAATCGCAGGAAAAACCCAACGGACAAATGTGATCCAAAATGTTTCAAATCTAATTCGGCATTTGTTTGAGAGCGAGACTTTTAGGAGAAAAGTTATTCAAGATATGGAAAAATAATCTGTGCAAACAAACGTTATATTTATATTTTGAAATGCAGAGAGAAAGAGAGAGATGGAGGAGGCCAGTGGTGATGAGCACACTCTAATGCACGATTTAATGAACATAAATTTCAACTGACATTTACAGTTTTGTACAATACATTTTATTGGTGAATAATAAAACATAATTTTGTGATATTGGTCATTTTCTGTGGGCGACACACTGTTCACATTATTAACAATACGGTATCCAGGAAGTAGTGTTTTATGATTAAGATTGAAAGGTTTACTTTGGGTTTTTTTTACCAGCTGCTGTATCTTTCCTTTATTAAACAAATATTTATTTTCAGTTGAGTAAAACATTCAGCATTTAAAACCGAATTCCTTGCTCCACTCATTCTAGTCACAATTTTTAGATGGCCGACTTCACGATATACTTATAAAAAGTTTGTTTAAGTATTTGTTCAAACGTAAAAAAAAAAAGAGTATATACATCAATAAAATAATTGTCATTACCTCTCAAATATAAAAAAAGAATCCTGCGTCATTCAAAAAATGTCTTTGTAGCAGCAGCAACAAGGTAACAATATATATAATACAATAAAATGAAATAGCAGAGCAGGACATATTAAATTTAATAAAAGGGGTTGACATTAGTTGTGTTTCACTGTATTTTTTTAATTTGTTATATATATATATATATATATATATAAAGATTGTTATAGAGGGAGGGAAGTGTTACATTTAATATCGTATAATCTCAATAAAGTCGTAATGACATAATGTCACCTGTAGGTGGCACTGCAGCGAGAAAAAAAAAACGAAACGTGAACCGGAAAGAAAATAAATTCAACCCCCCCCCCCCCCCGGTGACGTCATGTAAACATGGCGGCCCTCAGGACCGTGTCACGCTGACCGTTAAAGCCGCGACATTTTTTAATTAAGTAGTTCATTCATTGACTTTTTTTCCGGGCAGATCATGGGACTAATTTAACCGACCAGGACCTCATCGGGGTGACGCCATGTTGTCTTCGGTGGTTTCCGTTGGCTCGGTCAGGTCGCTGGCCTCCCTGAGCAGGAGACTGTCCACCAACCAGCCGGGCTCCACGGACGGAGCTCACCGCCCTCCACCCGAAACAAGCGCTCCTCTCCCGGACGGCGAGGAGCCGAGACCCACGAAGGACCCCAGCGGCTGCTCCGTCCTCCTCTTCCCCGGCCAGGGCAGCCAGTTTGCGGGCATGTGCAAAGGACTTCTGAAGTACCCCAACGTCAAAGAAATGTTCTCCGTGGCCCAGAAGATCCTCGGGTACGACCTGCTGTCGCTGTGCCTGCAGGGACCCGAGGAGGAGCTGGCGAAGACGGTTCACTGTCAGCCGGCGGTGTTCGTCACGTCGCTGGCTGCGGTGGAGCGGCTCAACCACGAAAACCCGAAGGTACAAAGTACATGGGTTTTAGCTGTAAAAATGTCCCAAATTTAGAGGTCACAAGAAGAAGAAAATTGATTTTTCTGCTACAGAATTATTTGTGTGCCGTTTTACCTATTCATACTTAAGATAAAATGTTAATCTGCAGAATAACCATTAAATATAATTATCAGATTTGCCTCTGAAACGGTGGAGCTGATGGAGGAACTTAATGTTTAGTTAAATGTATGTATTGTTTATTCTCTGCTTCACTGCAGCCCACTGCTCCTTAATAACTAAGCATGGGGTCAAATGCAGAGAAGAATTTCCCCACAGGGATCAATAAACGCTATTATTATCATTATTAATGCGTCCCTTCACACAGGCCATCGAGACGTGTGTTGCTGCTGCAGGTTTCAGTGTCGGAGAATTTGCTGCCCTGGTTTTTTCCGGCGCCATGAACTATGCGGAAGGTGAGCGTGTTTTCCTAACTTGTGCATGACAAAGATGTTTTCTGAGTTGAGGTTAACATGCGACGTGTTCCCCCAGCGCTGTATGCGGTGAAGGTTCGTGCAGAGGCCATGCAGAAGGCATCCGAGCTGGTTCCCAGTGGGATGCTGTCGGTCATCGGTAGACCTCAGGCCCAGTATAAACACGCCTGTGTGCAGGCTAAAGAGCACTGCAGGAGCCTGGGGATCGAGGGGCCGGTGTGCTCCGTGGCCAACTATCTGTTCCCGGACGGCAGAGTCTTCGCAGGGCACCAAAAGGTACGGAGTAGTTTTGATCACTGGAAAGGTATTTTATATACATTTCAGTGATTTTATAAAAGTTTATTACCGTGTTGTCTTCTCAGGCTCTGGATTTCCTGCAGGAGAACTCGCGACGCCTCCATTTCGCGAGGGCCAAACCTCTCCCGGTCAGCGGGGCTTTTCACACCGAGCTGATGGAGTCGGCTACTGAACCCCTCAGAGAGGTGCTCAGACAGGTGGAGGTCAGTCAAACCTTCTCCTCTTTTCTTTTTTTTTAGATGTGTAGATGACAGATTTATCTATGTATCCATTACATTACATGTCATTTAGCTGACGCTTTTATCCAAAGCGACTTACAATAAGTGCATTCAACCATCAAGAAAGTAACCTTTCTTCAAGAAAGCCAGAAATACCATAAGTAAGTGCTAATCGGTCTTTATTCCCTCCCATAAGATTTACATTTGCATAACAATCAACAATGTAATGTCCAAAATAAAATAAATGGACAGTGTATGATTTAGTGCCATCTAGTGGTGTGTTTGCAGATTGCAAACACCTGAATAGTCCATCCTTTCCATGGAACATATTATATAAAACCAGCTGGAGCTGCCCAAATTAATCGATTTTAATTAATCTGTCAATTGATTAATACAAATTGTGTTTTAATAATTATAATATCTTTATCTTCTAAAGTGCTTCACATAAAAACAAAGCAATAACGAATTGAAATAGTAAAACAGAATAAAAACTATATTAAGATAAATTTGAGCTTGCATTTAAAAGAAAGGCACTACTTCGATAATCAAATAATCATTTGTCATTTTTTCATGCAAAAAAAAGCTAAACATTTGATGGTTTCAGGAGGATTAAATGCTTTTCTTCATCAACAGTATAAACTTTTCCTTCCATTTTTATCACTTAAACGTACATCCTCAACTTACCGTTTCGTATTATATCAAAATAAAAAGCATAGCCCACTGCCCCCCTTTTCAATAGCTCCACAGCTCACGTCACCAATAGCCATTTTGTTGGGCTGCACACCTTCTTCGCTGCCCGTCGTGTAACCCGCAGAGTTCTCTCCCGTTCAGGTGCGCCGCCCCGAGATCAACGTGTACTCCAACGTGGACGGCAAGCGCTACATGAGCGAGAGCCACGTGCGCAGGCAGCTGGTGAAGCAGCTGGTGTCGCCCGTCAAGTGGGAGCAAACGCTGCACGAGATCTACGAGCGGACGCAGGGGCGGAAGTTCCCTCACACCTACGAGGTCGGCCCGGGGAAGCAGCTGGGCGCCACGCTCCGAAAGTGCAACCGGAAGGCCTTCATGACGTACGCGTGCGTGGAAGTCACCGCGTACGAAGACGAATAAAGCCGAAACGCGGGGCCTCCCGTGCTCATTGCAGCTTGTACGTGACTGTTAAACCTGCGAGCTCCTGTGGTTGCTTCTTAAGGTCTTTTGTATTGTGTAATTAAATGGTTTTTTTTAATGAATGAGACTGCAAAATGTTGTCATTTGTAAGTTTATTGGCATCGCATGAAAAAGATTCAAATCTGAAACAGAAAGTCCAGCTCTCATCATTTTTATTTTTAAAATTTTTTTTATAAAGCCAGGCTGCATATTTGTAAAAATGTTGGCCTCTTAAACCAGTAAGAAACTCATCTGGATACAAAAGACTGCAGGCCAGCAACAGTCCGGTCATGGGAAACATGCTTCTTGACATTTTAATACAACTGTGAACCAACACGTCACCGCATCAAAACTATTTCCACAAATGTTAGTTTTATTTATTTTTTTTTACTCCTGTTTACGGTCATATAGCGTCAAATTCAACACATCATTCAAATGGTATAAAAAGGAAAAGTAAACAGCAGAAACAAACGGCAATAATTGCAATTAATTTGCACATTTATAATGGCCTAAAAGACCTGCTTATGGTCCCTTTTTTTAATATTTATTTTAATTTATTTTTTAGGCTTTCCATTCCACCCAGAGTCCACCAAACATGGTCACTGCAGCCACCAGTGCCACAGTCACCAGTGCTCTGGTCCAGCCAGTGCAGGTTACTGGTTTCAAACTGGACTCCTGTGAGATGAAAGAAAGTCAAATTATTCTTTTTGATAATTTAGCGGAAAGAAAAAAAAATGAGCGATACATGAAATATTTGTATTTTTAATAATGCATGTAAATTGTGAGTGTTACCCAGGTTGCCCAGGCGGCCGCTCTGAGGATCCCCAGCCCGGGCGCAGTGCTCGCTATGCAGGCCTTCACCGCAGCAGACGGGCCCTGGAAGCCCCACAACTGACTGTGGATGTCTCTGGATGACGACAAGTTGCAATGTCTCAACAGCCAGTAACGTAATGACAAAAAGAAAAAGGTGTTTTCTTTTTTTTTCTTTTCTGATTTCATACCGATATATGGTCCTCGTCAGCGCCCGAGCGGGTCTCAGCATGTGAAGAGCGTTCGGGAGCCAGTTTGGTGGTCTGCCGGTCCACTCCCAGTCCAGCTGATCTCCGATAACGGCCAACTGTCGCCCAAAGTCCTGTGCAGCTCTGTCGTTTATCCTACACACACACACACACACACACACACACACACACACACACACACACACACACACACACACACACACACACACACACACACACACACGACTTCTTGTTCAATATTTTCTCAAGGTTGCCTCTCACACACACACAAGCAAAGTGCTTAGAATGAAGCTCAAGGAGTATTCAATGATATTTCTAGAAAATGGTTTAAAAAATATATATATTTATTCAATGTAGAACCAAAACACATCCCTAAACCAAAGACATTCTCTCTCTTTTTTAATGGATGGTTTAATTTTGCTCCAATCGATCCGACATGGTCCGCTGCCTGAAGCAGTAGTAGGTTTGTTGTTGTTGTTGTTGTTGTTGTGACTAATGTAGGTAAAGGGCCTCCGCTGTACCTGAGGTTCACGTCCAACAGGGCGTCGGTGCCCACCTCACCAGGTCCAGCCTGGAGGGAGACGATGCGCCTCGGCCGTCTCGTTTGTTCCACCATGTTGTTTGCTGAGAAGACAAACCGGTATTATTCAAATAATTCACTCGGGGGGGGGGGGACACGTGAAAGAAAGTTCATGGAGCTTCATCAGCCGTGCAGGCTCCATGGCGGCTCCATGGTGTTATCGCTGCTCCACTCCACCAACGTTCACAAACAGGGCCTGTGTAAACACTGGCTCATGTGACCAGGATAGGTGGTGGCTGCGCTACCCGAGGACGACAACAAAAAGGCCAGGTCGGTAAAACAGGCTCTCCCAGGTTTGAAGAGATGACATCACCTGTTGGATTAAGTCCATTTACTACTGTATGTCAACAACAGTGTGTTTAAAGTTGTCCCTTGTGCGTCTAGGACTAGTGTGTACACGAAACTGCATCTAATCTACCTTTATTACTGGATTTATGACTTGTTATGTTGCCCAACTGTCAGGTGTGTTCCCACCTACACGCACCTGTCCTCAGGCCAGTTCCTGTTGGACCTGCACTCGTGCCTTTATGCAAATGCTCCATTTCCATAACTCAAATCCAACAAACTGCCCTTATAACCTCACCAAGAAGAAATAAAACAACACTCACTCCAAATAATGTACTCATGGATTTGTGTTTACTTCCTATAAAGTGGAGGAGAAAAAAAAAGTATAATTACATGGATTAATGTTTATTGTGTTTTTACTGATTAGATGACAACAACACTATCATTATATAGCCCTAAATGTGAGAACTGTAATAATATGATCGTAGCTTAAGCTCCAAATGTATATCCAGAGGACAGTTTTTGAGTATTGCCTGTTGTGCTTTATGTATCGTCATAACAAAGCGATGAAGTCATCCCTCACCCAAAGCAAACAAAGGTCGTTTTGAAGATCATAGATTGCACATTAAGCCTGCAGATATTAATTAATGCTAAAATGAGTCACAACATTTACAAAATAAGTATATAGTAGTATGTTGGAACAGTGTTGTGTTGGATATTAAACATATCTATGCTCCTGTCAGACTGTAAAACAGGTGCATGCACAATTAAAAGAACAAAAACAAACTTACCTTCTGTGTCGATTAAAGTGGACGCCGCCCTGTAATACATACAAAATTATAAATGAAATGTTTTTCAAGTAATAGAATAAATAAATATTGGTCTGGTGTTTTCCTGTACTTACAGCAGCGTCCTTTTAATCCTGTTGCTCTCAGGTAACTGCCACAAATATGACTGGCTACGCCTTTTACATGCTGCTACCCGGAGGGAGCAGCAGGGGCGACAGGATCACCATCAAATAGAAGATACAGCTTCGCTTCAGCAAATACGTTTACATTACGGAAATTTTATTTTCTCAATTCAAAAATATATATATATATATGTATATAATGTATATATATGTATATAAATAAAATATGAATATATATATTTATATATAAACATTTATTTATATATATATATACGAATATATATATATATATATATATATATATATTCGTATATATATATAAATAAATATTTATATATAAATATATATTCATGTTTTATTTATATACATATATGATCAAAATATATATTCGTATATTTAGATATAAATATTTATATACGAATATATATATATATATATGTATTTATAAATACATATTTATATATAGATAAATATGTATTTATATATATATGAATATAAATAAAACATGCATTTATTATTTAAATATATATATTTAAATAAATATATATATATGTATTTAAATAATAAATTCATGTTTATATATATTCATCTTCATTAACGTGTGCATTGTGCTTTAATACTGCCCAACTCAACACCGCCCCCTGCTGGTCCACGGTCGCACCGACGTCGTGCAATGACATCACTGCGTCCTCCGTTGCCAGGTAATTCTTCCGGAAGGACCAAGCCCAAAACGACGTCTTTGAACGCGTCGCAGACCCTTTCTTGCTGTGCAATAAATGAAGTGCAATTAAAGTCGTTCATCGCGCGTGCACGTCACACACGTCGTCTCGACGACTCCCCGACTTTTATTGTGAAGAGGCGTGTCGTCACTGCGTGCAGCTCCACCGCGCCGGGGATCAATAAAGAGCACTTTATTTCTTTTTTTTGACGGCGAGGCTCGAGCGAAATCAAACGATGCCGACGACGTGTCGCCTCGCGTCGCGGTTCTGGTGAGCTCGCGTCCCGGGACTGGGTGATGTCCGCCCGGCAGCAGCCTCTGCAGCAGCCCGCTAACAGAGCCAGCCCCCGGCTAGCCGATGCCGATGACTGGCTGTTTCCCCTGACATTGATCCGCAGGTAGGGCAACTGGCTCTGGTGCATGGCAGCAGGAGCGCATGCATGTGCACGTGCACCCGTGCTCATCTTGAATCCCCGCATCCGTCTGTTTTTCTATACATTTGTTCACCTGTTGTTTTGTGCCCCACCCCAGTGGGAGGCATCATGGCCGGTAGGGTGAAGTGGGTGACGGACATTGAGAAATCGGTGCTCATCAACAACTTCGAGAAGAGGGAATGGGTTCAAGTCACGGAGAACGACGACTGGAATTTCTACTGGTGAGTCCTCCCTCATCCCACGTGACTCTTTTACTCCCATGCACACTCTGCAAGCATGATGCACACAGTATTATGGTGTGTGTGAAAAAAACCCACACGAGTAAAGGTTCTTTATTCAAAATCCTGCTTAAAAATCAGTCATCCAGGGGTCAGAAATTAAATCGATGGGGTCGTGAGATCATCTAGGAGGGAGCCAAGAAGTAAGAGCGTACCTCTGCTACAAATATTTGTTTTAATTTTTAATTTTCGGACATTTGGATAACTTTAATTCTTTGGGTGTCGCACAGTCGTCTAAATCACAGCATCCTCCTCACGTCTCAAAACGTCTAGACGCCGCTTCACTGTAAAATGTCGCACTGGTTTAATCTTTTAATATGCATTTTTTTTTTATTTTACAGTCTTTTCATGTGTTTTTGTAGGCAAAACATGAATGTAAAAAGGTGACTAAAGCGGTCAAATGAATGGAAGTACGAAGTAAAATGGAAATATTCTGGTAAAACACAAGTACATATAGGTTTTATAGAGGTTTTGTTCTGTGCCCTCGTGGAGGATGAGCATCCAGACCATCAGGAATGTGTTCAGCGTGGACACCGGCTACCGCCTGTCCGATGACCAGATGGTGAACCACTTCCCCAACCACTACGAGCTGACCAGGAAGGACCTGCTGGTCAAGAACATCAAGCGCTACCGCAAGGACCTGGAGAAGGAAGGCAGTCCGCTGGCGGAGAAGGACGACAACGGGAAATACAATTATTTAGGTTTGCACACAAAGCGATGCACGTTTAATTCGTTTAACTTGTTTAACATGTTTCCACGGTTTTTTGGTGCAGATTTCGTCCCTGTGACGTTCATGCTGCCCGCCGATTACAACCTCTTTGTGGAGGAGTACCGCAAGAACCCGTCCAGCACCTGGATCATGAAGCCCTGCGGCAAGGCTCAGGGCAAAGGCATCTTCCTCATCAACAAGCTGTCCCAGATCAAGAAGTGGTCCAGAGACAGCCGCACCTCCACGTGAGGCTCACTCTTTCACGTGTGGATTTGCGCGCGGCGCCGTTAAAACGTCCCAAATCTGTTGATGGTGACGACGTTGTTTTATTTTATTTTGTTGTCGTCGTGATTCTCGCCCTCCCCAAGGTTCGTCGCGGCATCGAGTGGCAAGGAGGCCTACGTCATCTCGCTGTACATCGACAACCCGCTGCTCATCGGGGGGAAGAAGTTCGACCTGCGCCTCTACGTCCTGGTGACGACGTATCGGCCTCTGAAGTGCTACATGTGAGTTTAGATGTCGGCAATCAAACCAGTGCGACATATTTGCCATTATTGAATTCACTGAGAAACCACTTTTACTTTACAACGTATTCTAGTATTGAACTTGCAATCAAGGGAAATCAATCGGCATCTGTGACGCTTCTCTTTGGCGTTTTCCTACTATTTTTTGACGCATTATAAACAAATTAATAGAGGGGAGGGGGGGGGGGGGGGGAATATCGATGGAGGCGGTTTTAAATCGCTTGCCGGTTCTTCGGTCCTCAGGTACAAGCTCGGCTTCTGCCGGTTCTGCACGGTCAAGTACACGCCCAGCACCAGTGAACTGGACAACATGTTCGTCCACCTCACCAACGTGGCCATCCAGAGGCACGGGGTGAGTGTGCATCTCGTTGTCACGACGTCATCTTTTAAGGTGTTCTGCTAATTTGAGTACTGCACTTCCGTAAAGACTCACGAAGTTTGTATTTATTTCATTCAATCTCCAGAAAACTCTTGACCCTATATTTACCGTAATGCAACTTAATGGTCATCAGACCTTCCCTAAATGGTCTTTACTCTTTGTGGCCGACATTTATAACAAATGTAGCGAATTCAGACTTAAAAAAAAATCTCCGTTCAGATCCCCAGAAGACACGACTCGATTGTTTTTCCCGTCTTCGGCCGGCTAAATCCAAATAAGCTGACCTTGCAACAAAACTCCATGCAAAACTCTCCCAAAAATGGTAAAAAAAAAAAAAATGGAAGTTCGACCGTGTCCCTTTTCAACGCAGGATGACTACAACCACGTCCACGGAGGCAAGTGGACGGTGAGTAACCTCCGCTTGTACCTGGAGAGCACCAGAGGGAAGGAGGTGACCAGCCGACTGTTCGACCAGATCCACTGGATCGTGGTGCAGTCGCTGAAGGCCGTGGCTGTAAGTGGACAAAATTAAAAAAATATGTGACGGTTACTCCGACGTGCCGGCTGACATCGCGGAATCACAAGCATTTTAGACGGCGTGTCCTAATTATGACACCTGTAATAAACGTAAGTGCCTGTAGCGGGAGTCCTTAGATCGCAGGTTCAAGTCCCCGCTCCGAGGAGACATTTTTAAATGTACGTTGTGGAAAATGTCCGACAAGGAAGTAGAAAAAGGGAGGAACTGAGGAGGTGGGTAGTGGATTCACTCCAATGTGCAAACAGAGAGGCTGAACCATCGTTATTTGAACAACAAAGTAAACAAAGTAAATCTAAAACTCAGACGCAGTCGGAAGATCTGGATCCCGTTTGTCTTGAAGAGTCTTTTATTAGCGTTTGAGGGTGGTGCACTGTGGGTGGTTCAAAAACCCACAGTGCACCACACATGTTGCAGACTCCCGTCATGGTGTTATTACTCGGTTCCTTTTTTCTTCTTTGAGCAGACTTTCACTTTTTAAACACACACCTGTATTAAAAAAAAAAAGTTTTTTAGTGCACTCTGCTTCAGGCACATTTCCCCTTTTTTTTTTTTTTATACATTTTTATAAACGATCTGACTCGCTTCCCCTCTCTGGCCTCGACACACAGGTTACTTTGTGTATTTTTGTTTTACTCCGTTCGCTCATCACACCCTTTGCTGCTGAATCATTCTCTCCTGCACATTTGGGTAGGAAATAAAAATGTGGGTCAATTCCTCTCCCTAATCCAGTCTGTTTTTCTCCCCCCCAGCCTGTGATGAACAATGACAAGCACTGTTTTGAGTGTTACGGGTATGACATCATCATTGACGACAAGCTCAAGCCCTGGCTCATCGAGGTGAGTCATGTGACGCGCCTACAACTCTCTTTAAAATGGTTTGAGTTGTCTCAGGACATCTCGTTTTCACTTCGCCTTGTTCCCGTTGCACACTTAACGCGCCCGCACACACATTGACACACATTGGCAACTTTAAATGCCCTCGAGGTTGATCTTTATGCGTCTTGTGTTTGGACGTGTGCCGAAGGTGTGTCTTTTAACTCAGACGGTGCCATTATTACATTAATTAATTTTTTTTTACTTTTCTAAATATCGTGCTCGTCATATTTCACTGCACTGCGGAGCTGGGTTTCCAGGTTAGGCCCGAACTATTTCTGGTAACGGAAACCAATCTTGATCTATTTTTGGGGTCCTAAGTGAGGGGCTGGAGGAAAAAAAAAAAAATTATGTGCCACATCCAGAGCGAGGAATACTTGACTTTGTTCATTATTCCTGCAGGTTAGCATGCGAGCAGCAGGCCACCATTAACGAGGGATTAAGAGTGTGTGTGTGTGTGTGTGTGTGTGTGTTATCACTCATTCTTCCTCTTTGAATGTTTGTCTATGAGCTCAGCTGACCGGCAGGATCTTTCTCCTCATGCCGTTCTCAGGTCAACGCCTCTCCCTCGCTGACCTCCAGCACGGCCAACGACCGCATCCTGAAGTACAACCTCATCAACGACACCCTCAACATCGTCACGCCCAACGGGGACATCCCGGACTGCCGCTGGAATCGCAGTCCGCCCCGAGAGGCCCTGGGCAACTATCAAGTCCTGTGAGTGACCCCCCTCCCCCCCTCCAATTCAGCGTAAACACAAGATATCCTGAGGTTGCGGGTTCAAATCCGGCTCGAAGGAGTGGTTTTTGAACGTGTGCTGTGGCATGATAATGTTCTATTTGAAACAAGTTCATATTCCACTGAGGAGGTTTGTGATGCACCGTGGAAGGAAAGTGAGTAACTCAAGATTTAGGGATTTTTACTCTTAACGTATATTTAAAGTGTGGTTAGACTTTGACGGCGTCGAATGGCTATTGAAGGTTTTTTTTTTTTGTTTTTTAAAAGATCATGGAGTTGGGGAAAAGGGTAATATTCGGAGAAAATATATATATATTTTTTTTAATTTGTGAGGAAAACAACTTGCAAGGAAAACCTCCCAAATTCACGAGATTGGTGAGGTCACACTTGCCTTATTATTCAACAATAGTGCACGTGACATTGTTTTACTGTAGAGGTCAGTAGGTATTTGAGACAACTGAGGATTGTGAGTTAGTGCAACAATAGGTGTGTTTCTATTAGGTAACACAAAGTGACTTTTCCCCACTGATTACTACTTCATAACACTCATTATCTCTATTAGAAAGTGGTTCAGTTTCTCTTGAGCAGCCATCACCTTCCCTTCGATAGCTCAGTTGGTAGAGCGGAGGACTGTAGTGGTTGTGACGGGCATCCTTAGGTCGCTGGTTCAAATCCGGCTCGAAGGAGTTTTTTCTTTCTTTTTTTTTTTTAAACGCAGAAGTTAACAATCTGATTTTTTTTTTTTTGTGAAGTCTGAACAGGAAACAGGAATGCATTTATCTCCCGATGCATTTGCCCACAAGGCGGACGACGGTAGTGGAAGGAGCCGATTTTAGTTCTTATCACGGGAAACTTTAGGTCTCTGGTTCGAATTAATAACCTTTAATCACAAGGCACCATTTTAGTGCTTTGTTATATTTTTTTTGTTGTTTTTTTTGGCACCGATGTTCCTGATTGAATAAGGTACACTTCTGTGTAAACAAGGTGCTAAAGCAAACACTGTCTTCACTGTTGTGTTCAGAACACGGTGAGTCTCAAGAATAACAATCTCGTGGTCATAAACATTAATGTTATTAATTGCAGAATGAACACAGTTAACAGTTGAAATAGTTAAGTGATTTAGTGTTCACACCGTCGTGAGTAGGAATAGTGATAATCAACGTTTTTATGGGTTTCAACTCTTAAAAGTCACTCCTTCGAGCCGGATTTGAACCAGCGACCTAAGGATGCCCGTCACAACCACTACAGTCCTCCGCTCTACCAACTGAGCTATCGAAGGGGTGAAGGCCTCAGAGGCGTGACTGTAACTGTTGGTTCAGCGAGGGGCTTTTGTTTGAGTAAAGCTCCGTGTTTACATAATCCACAGGAGTCCCTGCAGAGGCCATCAGGAGACCCCCCCCCCCCCTCACGCATATATATATTTTTTCCTCACCTGCATCGTTCCTCCCTTTCGCGTGTCACCAGGTACGACGAGGAGCAGGCGCAGAGCGAGAATGCCGAGCGCGACCTCCGGAGCCGCTCGGGTCAGTCCCTGGGGTCAAAGGGCACCAAGGGGAGTGCGGGCGTTCGACCTGCTGCCGCCACCTGGAAGTGAGGTGACATTTGCTGACTTTTTTTTTTTTTTTTTTTTTGTTGTTGACTTCCTGTACATTATTATGACAGGTTCCAACAATGGCGCACAGGGGATAATAATTTTAAAAAATAGGCCGCAGACTTTTTTTATTTATTTATCCCAGCTACTGAATGGAGGACTCCGGATTTTCCCTGACGGAGTTCACAGGGGGGCGACACCTCTGGTCAACAATGGAGAGTTTAAAGGCCGTCTGTGCGAATGAGTAACTGAACATGCAGATGCAATGCTGCCGGCGTCAATAACTCTGCAGCAACGGCCGGTTCCCACCTCAGCTCGGATAAAATGTCCCCAAAAAAAATGAATGGAAAAACATGGATGACGCCTCCGGGAGAAGAAATTCCAAAAGACCAAAATGACAACGACACAAATATATAAAAGAAAGTTGTATGTTGTATAGATTAGTGGGATTAAACAAGAGAAGGGCTGCAACAACCTGAACAATGCATGATGACCGAGTCCCGTGAGAGGAACTGGTTTGTAAAAAGAATATAGAGGAACAAGAGATGTGACTAATACGAAAGGGTATGAAGATATAATATAATGACGGGCAGAGTCAACAGTACTAAATGTGCATAGACCGCAAAATACAATTTAATAAGGTTTTTTATAGGTTTATTATCTATATGCATACGCAGTGCTGAACCTCATTACTTTTATTTTTGCTTGAAAAATAGATATGTTGCATTTTGAGTTAGCTTTGAGAGCCTTTTGGAGATACGGTTATTACTCTTTGCCCAATGGATGAAAGAAAGGTGGTGGAAGGTTTCCAGAGAAAACCACCAGGTTGTGATTTAAGTCACGCTCTTGTCCTGCCCTACGCCGGTAAATAAATCAAATGGCTCATCCTTGATGTGGATGAAGAAACGGGAGGAACATTCGGATGGTGATTCTGTGATTTAAATGGGATTGTTTTTTGCATCTTGCCATTTTGCTGTGGTAAGAGTCCCCGATAGCCTTTGATGAATCTAACCCGCCTGTTTAAGATTAATCAGAGGTCAATCCTTACAAAGCCAAATGACCTTCAGTCTCTTTGTGGGTCGACGTTCCTTGACCTCAAATGTTTGACACTCCTGATCTGTACAAGTCATTGTTGACTCATACAAATGTATTGAGAGATGAATTAAACTCTGAGGTGTGTGAGGAACAGTTTCCCACCGCTGGTTTTCGCTCCTTTTATTGTGGTTATAAACCTGTGCAGCTTTTCTGTTGTTAGCTTTGCGGTATTGAGATCTCTCTTCATGAGAAGTGCATCGCTTCCTTTCCAAGTTTGTGTCTGCCTTTTTAATAAAATATCCATATTGGTGCTGCCTTGACAATAAACAATTTTCATTTTAGAGTGCTTGAATGTGTTTTTTTTTTTTTTTTTTGTGATTTCGGATTTTGAAAGTGTCTCCAATTGAGTAATTACATTTAGTTCATTACAAGACACATGAGAACGTTTTAACTCCATTTCTAAAATGCTGAATTTGTGTCATTACATTACAAAACAACAAGCTATCACTTTAGTTTGCAGCTCTTCTCGTTACTTTATTCTTTAACTTTTATATATTATCTGTGACATAAATAACCTCTGAATTTAAGGACTCTGTTGCCATAGATTGTTATATTTAAAATGTTTTAATTATTAGGCGGGAGTACCAAGCAGAAAACTAGGGTGCCAATTTAAGAATACTCATCAATATTGCATAATTTCACTTAGACTGGCAGGAGCCTTACTTTTATTGAATTAAATACACATCCAACTAATCTTGTTTTTTTTGCTGACGACCCCTAGAAGCCCCCCCGCAGGGCCCTTGGAGGGCCCCCAGACCTCATAGCAGGAACCAGTGCCCAGGGTACCTCAGGATAAAGTAACCAGAAAAAAGTTTTCAAGGGATGTGACGTCAGACAGCCGCGCCTCTCCCTCACTTGCATGATGAAGCTGGCAACTCTTAAATATAGAAAGGGCGGAAGTTAGGTGAATGAAAAAATAAATGTAGGTTTTGGCACTCGCTGTGACACTGCTCAGACAAATGTAACCTAATTACGTTGTTTAGAATTGATTTGATGTTATATTTAGGCTGTAAAAATATATTTGCCATTTTGTCTCGGAGTATATAATAGTCTCAGATATGCATACAACCTTAAATAATGTAGCCATTGAACAATGTGGAAATACTTATTTACACACTTAAAAGTTATGCAGAACCATGTCGGAGTTATATCATCATATATTATTTTGTTGGATAATTATTACTGATGCATTGCAAGTAGCATATTGATATTGCTAATTTTAAATGTTCTACTTCTACGCTAAGACAGTTAATTTGTACTACTGCATTAAGTCAGCATATGTGTTATATGTAAATCTGCAACAAAAAAAATAGTATAGTAAAGCACAACATTTCCTAATGAATATATAATATAAAAGAGGTAAAACGTTTACTTTTAAACCCCCTTTTTCACCTGCGTGTCTTATTTTGAAAATACCGACCGGATGCAGCGGGCCTCACCGCGGCCAACTGACGGTCGTGTCAGTCAGTCGGTTGATGGTGCTGCTGCCGCTGAGCATAAGGGAAAAAAACGGGCGAAAAGATTTGGAAATTGACGCCTCGAAGAGAATTAACTCCTAAATTAAACGACAGCAGGTGAGCTCGAACAAAAATGTTTACGTTGTGACGGTTAACGGGTTTTTTATTCGCCAACATTTGAGCTAACTTAACGTTAAAGTTAATACTTCTCGATGGGAGGAGGTCGTTTGCTGTGGTGGTCAAAGTTTATAATGATTTAATTTAATAAAAGCTATAATACTATGAGTACCGTAGTGGCTTTATGTGCGTGTTAATATATAAAATACAACTTTAAACTAGCTGATAATTGACTATCTTTACCACGGTTCCAGTAACTCGTGTATTTCAAGCTATCGGAAGTCCAAAAGACTTCGCCGGTGAGTTAATCGAGCGCCGTCAGGTTGAAGCTACTTCACCAGCTGCCCTGCGATGCCCGTCGCGGTTGACTTTGAGCTCGTTAGGCGGAGCGGGGCACTCGGATGTGTCGCCCCGGCTGTCCACTTTGTCGCAGGGAGACACTGCGTTTCATATGCCCGGAGTGATAAAGGGCGGGGCGGGGTTTCGCAAGTAAAGATAACTTCTCGGTCGTTGTCACATCGTCCTGCATGCTGAGCCTCCACATCATTTTATTTTGATATATATATATATATATATATATATATATATATATATATATATATATATATATATATATATATATATATTTATATTTTTATATATGTTTATTTATATTTTTATATATTTATATATATATTTGTTTATTTATATTTATTTATATATATGTATTTATATTTATTTATATATATATATATACATTTATTTATATATTTATATATTTATATTTATATATATTTATCTATAATATATTTTTTCTTTTTATATATATACATATTTATTTATGTTTGTGTGTGTGTGTGTATATATATATATATATATATATATTATTATATATTTTTTTTTAATATTTATTATTATTATTTTATATATATATATATATATACACAGATAAATAAATATGTATTTATAAAAAGAAAATATTTAATTATAAAAAAATATTTCTTATATATATGTATATCAGGTTTTCTCATCAGAGTCAGGGTGTCCCAAAGTGACATGTACACAACTATATATTAGGGTTTCTCATGAGGGTCAGGGTGTCGGTGCCTGTAGTGTTCTGATCATTTCCAGTGAAAAACTCTTTTGTCAACACAAGGTTATTAATCACTCGGAGCAGGAAGCTCTCAAACAACCAATGCTCATGACGTTGTCATGAATCAGTGGAAGTTGATCATCATGCAGCTGAGTGTTGTTTTTAGACGTGCCTAGTGACAGCAAGCTGGTTTAAATACACATGTACATGTGGTGTGTGTTTGTTGGGGGGGGTCGTGTTGTCAGGGTAAAGCAGTAGTGAAAGCTCTGTGGTTCCCTTTTTGTTCTGCTGTGGGGGGCATGTGCAAACTGATTGCTCCATCACAGAACCAAGCTAAACTTAGAGTGGGTATCCCAATTTAGGCTGAAGACTCTGCTCTCCATTTAGAGGGTTCTTTATTGGCGTGTTCTCCTAGAGCACACACACACACGCACACGCACACGCACACACAAGGCAGTTAAATGGATATGAGTGTTTAGCAGAGTTGAATCATGTAATTGAACTCCTCCCACCAGTTAGAATCCAAGAAAGCAGAAACAAAGTTGTTGTTGTTGCTGTTTTTTTTACACTAAGTTTAAATGACTGAATATGCTATTATAGCTGAAACATATGTGCAAATATTTTTGATGATTCTTCAAACAAAAATGGTCAAACAATCACTGGCTCTTAAATGTGAATATTTGCTGTTTCTAAATGCGAGTACAGTAAACTGAATATATTCTGGGAGTGGTTCTTGGACAAAACAAAATATTTGAAGACGTCACTGCGGGCTCCGACAAATTATAGTGACCTATTTTCTGTCATTTGATAGATTAAACGAAAAAAACGCTGTTCGTTGCGGCCCTTATTCCACGAGTGTGGTCATTGTAAACGCAGTAAAACAGCTCCAGGACGTCAGGTAGGTCTGTGATTTCTGCCTATGGGAGAGAAATATCTAATGTTCACACACGTATACAGCATAGGAGAAAACGCCACAACGGGTCACAGGGCGAGCAGATGACTTTTGTTCATGGCACCTTCCTGAAAAGTCTGCAGCTTTAAATGCATCACATGAGACTTTGTGTGCAGGACGAGGGGGGGGGAGGAGGCGAGTGGGGGCTTCCACAGGAAAATGTGCAGAATTCGGTGACGTCAGGATCTCCCCTTCCCTGTCATGTAATACTGAATTTCCCTCTATTATGTTCCCCTCTTTGCTGCTGGCCTGTCGGGTGGAAAATGCATGAAAGTGTGGAACAAACGCCATTGTTCGTCCCCCGACCGTGGAGCAAGGTGTTTTGGAGCAGGGCTCCAGCTGACCCCCCCACCCCGGTGTTGATGTACCGACGGTCTCTATATAAAAGCTGTGAGTGAGTTATCGAGAGGTTCCACACACTGCTGTCAGATCAGCCGTCGTCCCCGTGCAGCTGTTGAGCTCACATGAAGAAGGAGGGCAGAGGTGAATGACTGACGGGGGTGAGGGGGGGGGGAAAGGAAAAATCAAGGTTGCGATCTGCGATTGCCATGGAAACTTTTCACCTCCCCGATCCTGTGTGCAAAAGGAATGATTGTATTTTCTTTTTCTCTCGCAGCCCGGTCGGGATTTAGCAACGTCCTGCTGGGAAACTGCAATATTGAAAGGATTGAGCAGCTCAGCCGCCTGTGAGATATTACAGTTACTTTATGCAACAAAGGAAGGAAATGGAGACTAAAAAAAGAAATATCACCCCTGCTCAGATAAGCAAATGTTCATGTGATTAAGACATCGAGGCATTGGCCGAGCAGAGCATGCTTGTTGTGTTCACTCCCCAGGATTATAGCTGATTGTGAGTTGATTGTTACTCCTTTCTTTCTTTAATTTTAAGTAATGAAGACTAATAAGGTAAACGTGCTGCATGTGTTCAAATATAATCTAGTAAAGTTTATTTTTTGGCGAGAAACGTGAATAATTACAGTTGTTTAAAGGAGATGTTTTTACAGCAATATAAATAGATATTAGAGTTGGAATTATGACGTGTTTAACTTACTAACACCAGCTATAAGCAGCTTATAATATATAAGTAATACTACTTATATATGTGTGTGTGTGTGTGTATATATATATATATATATATATATATATATATATATATATATATATATATATTTGAATACAATCATTTATTTATTAATCATTTGACAAAAACAAAGCGGATAACATTAAGAATCTTTGACGCTGACATCCAGGCGGTCCAAATAATGTTTAAGTAATATTTATAAGTATTTAAATTTAAGTCACGTTGGTTCTCATTTACGTGAGCGATCGTGGAGACGAGGCTGAACGCGACACGCGACCCTCAGGATAAACTCCGCACACACACACACACACACACACACACTTCCCCTCTCCAGACGTTGCTGATTAGGAGGCACGACCAGACGTTCAGATTGCGTGACATTATTCTGCCGATGTCCTTGTTCCATTCCGTTGATAAGAGTTTTGTTCTGACGCGATCGCCGCAGTCTAAATAACACAACCTCCCACATCTTTATGTGCTAATAAAAAAACATTAGTATCTGTGTGACGACCCCCAGAGGCCTCTGAGGAGCATAAACACGGGGTGGGATGGACATAGTCGAGTGATAGTCTGCTGGTGGTTTTGGGGTCTATTATGGCCCGCCATCTTTCCAACATTTTGCATATTTGTCTTCTTCATCCATCTCCAATGTTCCCTTCCTTATGGCGGTCGTGAAAAGGTCCTTTTGGCCTCTCATGGTGCAGGAAGCTCCCGTGTGCTTTTTAACAACGTGCACGCTCATCCCTGGAGGCTGCTGGTCACATGCAGCCGTCGCCCCTGAATCAATTGACAAACATCCTGATATTTGTGTAAAATTGTGAGCCGGTTCGGGCACGGTAGCTTTTGAAGGAATGCGTTGGTTCGCTTTTATCTTGAGGCCGTTGTTGACAACCACATTCCAGCATTGCTCGGTACATTTCCTTATCAGACTTCAGTGGGATATCGTTGTCGTGTTTGATTAAGAAATCACTAAAACCCCCTGTAATCTGTTCGTCAGTTCACATTTTAGATGGAAATCTGTCCACGTTACAGTCTCGACACAATGTCCTCATTACCCATGTGTGTGTTTCTTTTTGCATATAGTGGCCACACAGTGTGTGATTTTCAGTGTTCTCCTGTAGAGTGACAGATTAAGTGGACTTCAGACCTGGCCTCAGTCAACAGTGTTGTTTACAGTCGTGGGTCAAGCTGCGTTTAATTGTTCAACACATTCCCGATGCCCTCCAGAGCCGAGGGTGTCCAGACGCCGGTTCCTGTTTGCTGTCGATTACATCAACACAGCTTCCGTCATGAAGGAATTCAAAAATCCATTGTTGTGTTTTACATTTAGCTAGTGGAGCCACTTTTATTAAAAAAAAAGGTTCTCATGGACTACGAAGCGTACGGAGGTTCGTGCGCAGCAGCGTCGGACATCAGAAGACTTGTTGGCGTGTTTAGAGAAGATATTTATGGCTCGATCCGAGTGTCCCTCGTGTGAAGAATGTGGACAGCTGGAAATGCCAAAAGGGGACAAGATGGCCGGGCCGGGCCGGGATAGTGCTGAGAAATAGGCTCCCATGTTGTTTCATTCGTGTGTTAATGTTGTTATTAATTAATGCTTGTGAGGGTTCTAAAGCAACACAACTCTGGACTCCCAGTGTTTTGTGTGTGTGAGTGAGCAATCAATACAGTAGGAATATATTGTAATAATATTGTGTGTGTGTATATATATATATATATATATATATATATATATATATATATATATATATATATATATATATATATATAAGCGGTATTGAAAATGGATGGATGGATGGATATATATATATATATATATATATATATTTTCTGGTCTTCGAGGATGTAGAACAACAAGTCAAGTGATGAAATGTCAGGAAGTCATTTTACTGCTTCGCTTTGTGAAGGCTCTCGTTCATGAGGAAAATTTAATCAAATTAAACTTGTGGTTTTCTCTCAGAAAAAAGTGACATCTCTGTGTGTGTGTGTGTGTGTGTGTGTGGCTGTTTGCCTGACCTGATTGCAAACTACAAACACAGTTAAAGGGAGGATTGTTCCCAAGCTAGCAGTGACCACAATACTACCCTCTGTCCAAGTCCTGCCCTGCAGGGCACGGACCACTGACCATTGGCCAACACACACACACACACACACACACACACACACACACACACACACACACACACACACTAATACCAGTCATCATCCTCTCGCTGTCTCGCTCAACTGAAAAAGGCCTTGTGTGTTCACACTCGGCACTAAAGTGTGATCCGATCACGAGGGGACGGCTCCAGATTAGAAAATAAGTATTGAGTAGATATTATTGATGATTGAATGGGTGTGATTCATTGACTGTCACACTAGTCTAGAAAATACGACGTGATGAAGGAAGAGAGACTTCTAAGGCTGTACCACCATGATTTATTGATTTATTTTAATTTAATTCTGAGGAAAGGTTGCATTATTGATTTTTGTTTTATTATTTTGACCAAGACTTTGAATATTTTCCTTATTGATTACTTTATAACAGATCAGAATATTGTGAACACTCATCTGACTAAGTAGACTAAGGGGACAGTCCAAAACCTGAAGAGAGAACCAACTCTTAACTGAGGAATATTTGGCCTTTTTTTTTATAGAACGTAAACGTTATAGAACACGAGAGAGAGGTAGAGGACTGATGGAGAAAGAGAGGAAGAGGACGGAGGGGATGAATAAAAGAGAGCCTGTTGAGTTTGATGAGGGGGAGAGGAGAGTAACAGAGGACCGTCTGTGATGCCCTCCTGAAGGAAGCGGAAGCTCCCCACTGTGCGCTTCTTGACCGTTTCTTACACACACACACACACACACACACACACACACACACACACACACGTAGTTTAGCTTACACCGCGCGCTGCCAGAAACCACGTGGTTCAGTTAAAAAAGCCACCTGCTGCTTAGATTATCACACCGGATCACACACTTCAATTCCCCGTCCTCTTCCATTTCCTTCTGTGTTTCTCCTCCTTGAACTATTTATATATATTTTTTTTTTTCTGGCTCCTCTTATCAATGTCTGAGGAATGTTGCTGTGGCTGAACGATGTCGGGTCGCTTGTCAGAAGGAACAAGTGCGCGACTGTTCAACGGAGGGATTAAACAAATAGGTTTCCCTTCCTCTTTGCCGTCTCATGTTTGAGAATCTTATAAATCAAATAGTACACGTACATTGTCTCATGTTTGAATGGAACCTGTAGCAATGAATATAACTTACGTCCATTCATTGACACCGTGTGTTCTTCCGTGTTTTTCCCAGGCCCCACACACTGAGTGTTACTTCGGGCAGCAGCGATGTCGGGCTCCTACGACGAATCCATGATCGATGTCTCCAGTGACAGCTTCTGGGAGGTGAGACGCACGGATTCCTTTCCACCACCTGCCCCTTAAATCTCGGGGTCGTGATTCTACCGTCGGGGGTTTCTTTCTTTCGAGAATGCCGCTATAAAGTATGAGTTTTCTAAATAGATTAACTCAATTTAGAAAACGACGCCTTCGAGGGAAATGTCGGGCGATCCACGACCATAACTCACATGTTCTAGCTCCTTTTTTTTTATTTTTAAACTATCTTTCTGTTTCCTGTCTGCCGGGTTTCAGGTCGGCAATTACAAACGATCGGTGAAACGGGTGGACGACGGCAATCGGCTCTGTAACGACCTGATGAGCTGTCTTCACGAACGTGCGCGTATTGAAAAGTCGTACGCGCAGCAGCTCACAGAATGGGGAAAGCGCTGGCGGCAACTCATAGAAAAAGGTACACACTTAACTTTGCATTTGATCGTATATATATTGCGGTTTTAATTTCCAGAATCCAGTAGGAAACAGTCCCAGGGATTGTGCTCTTTGCTCTCTTAGTTATTATATATTAGGATATTAACGCATTGGGAAAACAGATGTAAATATCTCCTCCCTCAGGCCCTCAGTATGGCACGTTGGAGCAGGCGTGCTCCGCTCTGTGCACAGAGGCGGAGAAGGTGAGCGAGCTCCACATGGAGGTGAAATCGGCGCTGATGGGAGAAGACTACGAGAAGCTGAAGAACTGGCAGAGGGACTCCTACCACAAGCAGATGATCGGCGGCTACAAGGAGACCAAAGAGGCCGAAGACGGCTTCCGCAAGGCTCAGAAACCCTGGGCAAAGAAACTCAAAGAGGTGTGGTTTTCAAACTCGACGGGAGCTCACTGG